>NW_020439003.1:2597592-2655629 GCF_000699045.2 Agrilus planipennis | reverse complement strand
AGGCAGAACGGTGTGTTAGAACACGATGTGATATCATATGCTTAATAAATAAAATATATGAAACACGTGTCCGCGCTTTATAAAATTGTTGTGTACATTTGGGGTAAGTCTGCTTATCTATTATATATGTATATAAAAGAAAGTCGTGTTAGTTACATTGTTTATAACGCAAGAACGGCTGAACCGATTTGGCTGAAAATTGGTGAGGAGGTACCTTAGAACGGGGAACGTGGAATTTGACATAAAACGTGGTATTAGAAAACGCAAATGACATAGAATAACAAAACGCAACTGACAGGATAACGAAAAATTTATCAGTCAAAACATCAGTCTAGCCGTTTATTTGTTAAAAATGGTATAACAAAAATTCAATCTCTGTTGGGGGGAGGAGTGGTGAAGAGGAGTTGCAATGCAGTTGTTAAATGGAACATATATTATTTGTAGTCAGATTTACTTGAAACTTGGTCATAATGGGTCTCATTTAATTTTTGAAAGACCTACCTCGGCATTTTAAAAAATTCAACCTCCAAATGGGGGTGGGAGTGGGTAAAAAGGTGTTGCACTTTTTGTTTGGAACATACTTCATTTGTGGTTGAATTTACTTGAAACTTGGTATACATGCTGTTTGATATTACTAATCAAATGAAAAGAGGTTGCAACGTTTCCATGGGGTACATTTTATTTGTGCTCGGATTTACTCGGTGTGCTCATATTGGCAGTTTTTAAAAATCAACCCTTAAAGATGAAATGTTGTTGCTACGTTTGTATTTGAAATCTAAGATGACGACATTACATAAAATTAGAACGTTGTAAGGGTGAATTGGGAGTTAAAATGTTTTATGGAGAAACAATATTAACTTCTGAGAGCGAAGCCGCGGGGAAAAGCTAGTAATATTATAAAAATAAGTAACACAATGCCCTACAAAACTTTTTTGCATGAATGTATTGGAACATTATTTAACGGATTTTATGCCTTTAGTAAGACCAGTAGTCATTGTATTACTACCCACTAATTAATTTCAGTTCCTATCGTAAGTCCGTGTTCCTAGCGCCGT
This sequence comes from Agrilus planipennis, assembly GCF_000699045.2. Taxonomy (NCBI): domain Eukaryota; kingdom Metazoa; phylum Arthropoda; class Insecta; order Coleoptera; family Buprestidae; genus Agrilus; species Agrilus planipennis. The sequence goes on along the minus strand of NW_020439003.1, from coordinate 2,654,574 downwards.
GCTCTAGGCGTCGCGCGACTTTTGTATGCTCGTAGCGTCGCAATTATGTAATTAATGACTACAATCTATGTACAATGACTTTACGTAACATTAATATTTTATGTTTATTTGATGCATCCTATTGTATTTATGTATAAATTAAAATGACTGCCACTGTTATTTCAACAAGTCAGCTAGTCCTAAGCCTGGATTTGTGTTTAAAGTATCATACAAGAGAATGTATTTATAGGTCATTTCTTTTTCATGACAGACCTAACAGTTCAGGTCTGCTGTAATGTAGTACTGACATTCCAAAAAGAGCAATTTTAATATTGTTTAATTCGTAGATAACGTATCCTTTGAACATGAAACACATATAGATCATCTGTACTTGGATGGTCCGATTAATCAGCTTAATTTTGAACATATTACTAATGAAGAAGGTGGAACTTTTGAAAATTCTAATTATTTCAACAATGTCACATTCAAAGATACGGTACGTATCTTCTTATTAACAGTACCTAACATAAAACCTTAAAAACGTATTTTAAATTTAAGGTCCACATCAAAGGAAACTTAACAATTTCGAATTTTATAAATGGTATTAATCTGAACGACTTCTTGGACAGTATAGTTTTCAAAAATGTCTACAGCGAAATAAACGGATTAGTTATTTTTAAGGAAACCGTAGATATTACAGAATCACTTTTTTCAAATCAGAATTTATTAAGCAGATATGTATATGATATTGATTTACAAAGGTGGCAAAAAGAAGCTGTGTACATTAACAGAGGATATATATCAGGTAACCAATTAACTATTAATTACTAGTAGGTAATACCTATTGCTTCGATTTATTCACACGGGAATCGTATGGTCTTTTTTTTTCTAAAAATTCGTCAATAGATTGACAGATTATTTACTTTAGTTTCTTTTTTATCAACACCATTCCAAAGGATACCGTTAGATCTTTACGAAAAGTGATCCTTTCTGAAACTTTGGATTCTGGTAGTTTACGACGTGTAGATCGAAAGTCTCAATAGTCGTAAAACCTCATCTTTTTGATATTTGGTCTCTTCCGCAAGGGTTTCTAAGATACCTAGGATACATACGGTGGTTTGAGACTTTCGATATGCACGCCGAGAACAATCACAATCCAAAGTTTCAAAGAGTTGCATAGAGGGTCTTTTTCTGTAGGGATCTAGCGGGGTCCCTTAACAGTAATTACTACAGTCACCCTGTCGAGTAATTGCGGTAGGAATACTATAGTAATAAGGCGCTAGGGGTAGTATCCACTGCGATAGGCGGTAGCATAGTGCTAAGACCCAATATTAATATTGAACTGCATTAATTAAAAAGTTGTATAACATAATAAGAAAACCATTATTTACAAGTATAATTAATTTATATAAAACATTTGCGAGATCCTTGGTACAAAGTGATAGACGCATTCAAGTCCTTATGTAATAATATATCATTTTAGATTTAAAACATCCAATTTAATATTACATTTATTGCAAGTGAGGGACTTCAACATTTTTATTGTGCATCTACGAATATGCACATAAACTAAAGCAATTCTTTTGAATAACTCTCTGATGCACTTTATTTACATATTAAATGCCAAATTTTATTAAACCATCTCCTAAATCATTGTATACCCATATTGCGATAAGTTTGCTGATTATTTTACCTTAATGTAAAGATTTCTTAGAATATGATGGTACTATATTGATATATCTATTTAGATCATATTACATTTGATGACGTCTTTGTACGGGGTGACCTCACAGTGAAATACCTAAACGATATCAATATGAAAAAAGTAGTACTTACCAAAACCGACGAAGATCTCTACAGCGATCTCGAAGTGGGACAGGCAATCTTCTTCAACGATGTTCAAGTAAATGGGACTGTCAATGGTCGAATTCTGCAAGAAGAATTTAGACATTCTTTATTGGTATGAATGTGTAAACACTGAAATTATTTTCAAAATAATTCTGCACAATAATTGCAAAAGTATCCGATACAGGTATCTGGAAATCAAGAAGTTATATCTCCTATTACTTTCCACGGGGCAGTATCCATCCTGGGCAATTTGGAAATTCGTAAGCCTGTTAATGGCCAAAATCTAAATAGAGTTATTACCATTGCTACCGAACAAAATTTAACCGGTGGCTACATATTCGATAACGATGTTGATGTTTTAAAAAAATTTGTAACGTCCGGACGGATAAATGATATCGATTTTGATGAATGGAATGAACGAAGTTTGAAGAAATACCGAAATGGCAGCCAAAGTATTTACGATGAGTGGGTTGTTAAAGGAGAAATTAATTTTAAATCGGATGTGGACAGTACTGGTCTCTTAAGCGGACTTGATATCGTAAAAATGGCCAACGAATTACGACAAATGAAGAAAGATTTTTCCGAAAAACATCTAGAAATTGTGAGTTTAAATTGTAATGATCTGCAAGTAGTTTATCTCTTACAACAAACCTATAATTAATATACAATAAAATCCTGAAAGTATAATAAGGCCAAAACGTAAAACATTGTCTGATGTAGGTACAATAAAGTGGTTTAACAATCAGTAATAGAACAAGATCCACATTTAAGGTAAATTGTGTAATTTCTGTAAACAAAATTTTATTATTAAGAGTAGAACTTACAATATATCACACCATATTTCTCCATCTTACATCGACACGGAATGCTGACTTACCAACCGCTCAGCAACGACTGCTATGCAGTAGCGGACGGTTCTTTAGCCGAATGTGCCCGAACACGACCTGCGCAACAACCCACGCGCTTACTAGCTATAGTCAGAAGCCTAAACTAATAACTAAGTTCTCACTTAATTAACAATAATTAAACTAATTTTTTATTTTTTAGTTTATATTAGAGAATAAAGAATTAGAGAAAAACGTAGGCATTTTTTAAATGCTTGCAATGTTGCAAGTGAATAAATTATGCATACCTTACAAAACAGTTTTATGTATACATACCGACGAGACGATATAAAAGAAATGAGATTTTTTGTGTTAAGGAAATCACTATGTTTTTTACAATTATTTACATTCCATTTATTACTTGCTTTAGGTGGATGCAACTAGAAACATATGTAAAGATGTTAACTATGTATTGGCGGCCGCCAAAAAACAAATATATTTCTTCAACTATTTCGAACAACTTGAAAGTATCAGTTTATCTACATCCATTGATACTGTACATCATTTTACGGTACTAAAACAATGTCTAAATTATTTTAATTATTTCTATAGCCATTTCCCATTCTAGCATTTAAACCAGAATTATTTACTAATTAACGAAATAAATTCTTGCAATTCGAACATGTTCAAATGGGAGAATTCTGAGTTTGTGTACATTAATACTATTGAAACTGGTACCATTGAACAAACTGTATCCATTTACGACCAAAAGTTTCTCTTGCTGGTAACAAACACTAAAAGAAACTCAAGTTGTCCAAAGCACGGAACTTTTGTTTGGGAATTTAATAACGATGATTTGATCGTAAGTAACTGAGTAATTTTCATACGACAAACGTGTGTCTATACCAAAAAAGTGAATGAAAATACAACTTATTGTTTCATCTTTAAAATATTTGTCATAGTCTAATGAGAGACCTTTTAGCAACTGCATACTTTACCAGAACACAGACAAATTCAACAATCTCTTAGACCTAGAACGTTTTACGGATTAACAACTGACGGAGCCGAAGTGATTGAATATTATGCAGCTGGGAATGAAGTTATTAATATAAAAAGATTAACAAAATGGAGAGGTGGATGGATTGAAAATGCAAGTAAGTTGTTATCGAAAATTAGGTAACTTGCAGAATTCTATCCTAAAGTCCTAAAGTCCGTCGAGTCCAGAGGAACATTTGAAGTTGCGCTCTTTTGAATTACATATTAAAAAATTTATTAACTAATTGGTAACTCACTTAAAGTCACAAAAACGAAATAAACGTGTATTGAATTTGCTTAATTATCAACTTAAAAGGTCACACAAAATTAAAAACATTACAAAGAATGAGGAGGCATTGTTATTCGGGCTTGATGGATGATGACCATGGTCATGGTTATAAGTCATGAGCATGATATTTCAGAGATTGGATGGTGCAATTTTTAACTAGCACTCTTCAGAAAACTGTTTTAATCTAATAAAAAAGTAATTTCTGAACTTTCTTTTACATAGACGAGATAATCAACTTGAGGAATCCCCTAAAATATCGCGTTGTAAGATAAAAACGTATTCACCAAATAAATATTATACTACTTACATACAAACTAACAAACTATAAGGAAATGTTTCCAGTCAATTTTTCGTATGGAATTCCCCGTATAGTCAAAAATCATGAAAAATCTTGCTAAAAACACTCGGTCCCTTCTTTCCTAGTTTTTTCCGGTTTTACTCGCCGAGTCTTAGGACAACCACAAGGAAAGATTTTACGTCACTGTCATGTTCCCTGAGAACTGAACAGGAAAGGTGGCTTCGTTTCTGAATTTACCAAATGAACACTAATCCTGGACTACAGCAATTAAGTCCGGATATCAACCCCCTTTATATAACGACGGAAGCAAAATCCTTTTCCTTTTTATTAAAAAGAATGTACGAAAATGTGGTTAATAATGTCGTTAAGTTAATGGTTAGGTAATTAATTAAAATTAAAAGTTTCATTTTGTTTTTACAAATTTTTACGTCCCCGGCCCATGTTCCTGTTGTCAGCATTTAGTTGAGGCGCTGTTAGTTTCTTAAGAAAATTTGAGAATTTTGTCAATAATTGTATGCAATAACAGAAATATATATATACTTATTTGATATTGTTTGTAATAATTTTGCAAAAAGTCAAATTGTAGTCAGGGGCGTACGCAGGATTTTCGTTCGGGGGGAGAGACTAATTTTTAATTTAATTATGATTATTTTTGTATATAAACGACCTAAATTTATTCTTCATAAAATTGTGTATAAAATTGCTAGAACACATCAGTGTGTCTATTTTCAATTATAATTAACCGTTCTCTTTTTATTCACAGTCTGGTCAAAATATCTATCCTCTATTTCCAATCGCCCAAAAACGCACGCTTGCTCGTTTAGATCCCTTACCATATTTCTTACAAAATTAACATTCCTTTCTGTCATTACTCTGTATATATTTCTAAAGATAAATTTTACGACTTTTCATATGAACTTTCTCATCTGTAAACAGATTCTTCACTACCAATTGTTTTTATTGTGGTGTTATCACTTCTTATTTAGGGTATTCTTTTACTTTCGGGGTTGGCGGAGGCGATAACACTATAACCCCCTTAGGTAGCCTTCATTAGTTATAGTTTGTGAGTTTATTTTTTATATTTCCAGAAACTTTAACCTTTCTCCCTAGAGGATTGGGCACAGGTTTAGCTGTTTATGATTATAGAACATTGTACCGGTTACTTAGAGTTAATAAACCCCGAGATGAATTCTACGATTACGATTATGAAGCCATAGAAATAGGTACAATCATAACTCAAGAAAACTGTTGTCTTCCATCGCTTAGTGAAAATTCCGATATGGAAATAATTCACGTTGGTCACGGCGATTCAAAGAAAACAATGGTTGCAATTGCTTCACACGAGGAAACCAGTATCAAAGGAAAATGGGATAATATTAAGGTAATATTACAAAATTATTATTAGGAGTACATTTATATGTGCCATCATTTTTTCATAGCTTTGTCTAGCTATAACTCTAATTTGTTTATTGCAAGGTTCGCAAGTGTGAGCTAGCCTGAAAATATTATTAGACTGCTTTACTGTTAATTGTAATACATTCCTAACAGTAGGCTTTCCCAAGTGTTTTTTGAAAGAATAATTTGAAGTGAAAACAGCCCTATTATCCATTTTGGTCCTACCTATGACTTAGATTTCCGAGAGGAAATTAACTTTCAGGCAGCCGTATGAAATTTTCCAACTTCTGCTATCGTATCGGATAGGGCTATTTTTGATAAATTCGTCTATATTTTAGTAAACGCCATCTGTAGCACGATGCTACATTTTAGGATTACCAACAAGGTCCACTTGTGTGGATATCAACTTGCTGAAAATGAATTCCGGCGTAGCCAACCTCAACGTGATAGGCACGTTACCATAATCGAATAAAATAATTCGAAGTGGTCTGTATTCTGTCGAAACTGCCCGACGCGGATCGCGATTTCGATCTTTTTGGATCTCATCAGCGCGTCGCAGAATACAGACCATTTCGAATAAGCTAACGTGCCTATCACGTTGAGGTTGGCTACGCCGGGATTCGTTTTCAGCAAGTTGATATCCACACAAGTGGACATTGTTGGAGCATACGTAATCCTAAAATGTAGCATCATGCTACAGATGGCGTTTACTGCGCCATTTGTAGAATTTTCTAAAACGCTCTGTTAAACAGCAAGTAAAAGTTGGTCTGTGTTCTGTCGGAGCTGCCTGCGAGGGGCTGATGAGATCCAATAAAATCGAAATCGCGATCCGCGTCTGGTAGTTTCGACATAATACAGACCATTCCGAATTATTTTATTCGTCTATATTAATTGGTCTGTACATACGCCAAAATTGTGAAGTGTTACCGTTTTGTTTTTTAGATTTACGAAGATATCTTAAACGGCAAAGTGTTCCATAAAATTTCTACTTATAAGCCTTCTTCCCTTGTTAATATTGAATTTGGAAACAATGGTGAATCGCTACTAGTGTTTCTGGAAAATCAAGAAGTCCTACAGGTTTACGAATATAAAGGTATGTTATGTACAACAGCAAAACATTTTTCAGATTTCGATACGCTACCTATGTTTATTTGTATTATTAGGAATCGAAGGCTTTCAAAATCGATTGTCCAAACAAATTACAGGACAACAGCTTTTGCACTTTTCAATCCAAGAAAGCGGGGACATAGAAAGAAAGCTTCTTCTCGTCATTGGTCGGAAAAAGGTTCATGTACTGGAGGCAATTACTGAAGGAAATCAACTACGTGAACCTGATATTGAGTGTTGAAATTTGTGTTTTTCTTTGGTAATTTGTAACAAATTATATTGTTGTTTATGTTTTTAATAAAGTCCTATCTTTTATAACCAACATTTATTATTAACTTCGCGGCAGCGTGAACAAGAAGTATTATCGAGTTCGTAGATCATGATCTGATTTTTTTTTTATAAAATTTGGTCAAATCGTTTTTTGTTTAAGGGTAGATTTGGGGATTTCCTGAAAAATATCTATTAATGCACCTATGGTTCTTTACAACTTATACAGGGACGTTGACCGTGTGAACTTAGAGATTGAACCTTTTATTATAAATAATACCAAATTTCAAAAATTAAAAAAAAAAAACATTTGGAGTAGTCTCACAATGAATTCAATTTGTGAATTTTCTATATTTCAACATACATCACCAAGTGCCAAGCGTCTCAATTATCAATACAAAAAGCGAACTATACATGGGCGTAGAAAAAGGTATTTCCAAGGGGAGCAGATTTTCAATAGCTAATGTGTTTGGTTTCTGTTTTTAAACTTTGTGCCGATATCATGTCTCCTCAGAGCCTTTTTCAGGGAGTATGTAATTAACTTGCCAAGGGCTGTACCCTCTCTTGCTTCTACGCCCATGACTATCTATCAAATGCTATAGAAAATTATGTCATTCACAAATACAAAACTATTTCAATATTTACTATATTTTCAACTAAAAACACAATGATTAGTGCTACTGTTTTTCTATATACAATAAATTTAAATGAGATAGACGTTTATAAGGAATTTAAAATTTGAAGAGGTATAATTGAAACAGAAAATAATAACAAGCTTGATTTTTTAAATGCAAGTATATTTAGCCTGTATGTGAATAACTCTAAATTATATTTTAACAAAAACAACACAATATATTATTTACATTGAAATTTTGTTCTATAAAAATTAACGATCTCTTCGTCAACATCTCGATCGCCAGTAAGAGGAACGGTTTTTATAAATTCTATAAAACTTTTACTGTCGCTGTCTTTGAAAAAAGAAAATTTTTCAACTGTGATTTTCTCGCTACATGTTTCACTTGTTTGTTTTGGACAGTGTGTGTTACTTTCCGGACATTCAGCGTTCGTTTTATAAATTTCTTGATTAACATCATCGGCAAATTTAACTACAGACAGCTTTTTCTTGATTGGTTCGCTCAATTCCTCGCAAGAACACTTTTTATCTTCGACTTCATCATCTTTTAAAATAACTCCTTCATTAGTTGAAGATGCACTCTCTTCCTCTAAAACACCTTCTGTACCATTATCTTTTAATTTTTTCTTATTTACCTTATGGAATAAACTTCCTGCTAAGTTTTTGATTAACTTCGGGATTCGTTCTTTTTGTAATGGATGGTTTGATATGTCCGAACCTTTTTTTAAAGATTTATGAAAAAAAGTTGGGGGTATGAGTAATCCCGATATATCATCACTTTCAGGATTGATACTGACAATTTTTTGATGTACGGTTGTGGTTTTGATTTGTTTGTTGGGATCTATTTTTACATGAACGTCAAAATAAGGGACGTTTGGACGGAGCAAGTGACAATCGTCTAGGAACGATCCAACCTTATTTGTCATAAATGTATTTTGCGAATGCGATGTAATACCACTCATAACGTTTAAAAATGGAACAGAGTTGACGTGGTAATGTTTTTCATCAACGCTTTGAATACCTTGCCCAGAATAACACGGATCGTAGGTATCCTCATTGTCCGAAATATCATTATTAATTTGAAAGCTTTTACTTGACCTTCTGAGATCTATAACACTGTTAGAATTTACATTTAAATTTTCCTGGCTATAATTTTCGTGACAAAAGGAGTCCACCATATTGGGGCCGTTTTCGTGGTGGTAAATTTGATCTTCTTTAAGCGATTTTCGAATACTGTCGAGACTATTTGAATTTATAGTTATTTCTATGGGTTCCCTAAGGGATTTTCGGCTTTGTGTAAGATCATCTGGAGACAAAGACGATGCTCTTCTAGGTTCCACAGACGATTTCCTAGCGTCGCTACGACTATCTGAAATTGGAGACGTTATTTCTCTGGTTTCGCTTAATGATTTTCTAGGATTTGTAGAACTATCTAGCGATTTTCTATTGGTGGAACTATCTAAAATTGGAGGTGATATCTCTACGGGTTCTTTGGATGATTTTCTGGTATTTGTAGAGCTATCTATAGTGTAAGGCGTTATCTCTCTTGAACTTTTAAGTGGTTCCTTAACGTTCAGGAGGCTTTCTGAGTCTGAAGATAATTTTTCTCGGGATTGCCTCAACGTTTCCTTATTGTTTACACGATTTTCTGAATAACCCCGAGATGACAACTGTTTGGATTCCCTTGACGATTTCCTAACATTGGTCAAACTATCTAAAATTGGAGGTGATATCTCTATGGGTTCTTTGGATGATTTTCTACTATTTCTAGAACTATCTATAGAGTAAGCCGGTATATCTCTTGATCTTCTAAATGGTTCCTTAACGTTCAGGAGGCTTTCTGAGTCTGAAGATATTTTTTCTCGGGATTGCCTAAAAGATTCCTTATTGTTTACACGATTTTCTGAATAACCACGAGATGACAACTGTCTGGATTCCTTTGACGATTTCCTGACGTTGGTGAAACTATCTGAAATTGAAGAGGATATCTCTATGGGTTCTTTTAATGATTGTCATGCATTTGTAAAATTACCTAAAACTACAGGTGGTATTTCCCTAGATTTTTTATACGATCTTCTTTCGCTTGTTAGACTCTCCGAGTCTGCAGGGATTGTTACTCGAGATTCTTTAAAAGATCTCTTGGTGTTTTTAATATTTTCTGAAGAAGTAGGAGGAGATCTATATCTTGGTTCCCTTAATGATCTTTTGTTACTACAACAAGCTGAAACTGGATGTGATACCTCTCTAGTATCCGTAAAACTGTTTAAAACTACAGGTGGTATCATTCTGGGTCTTCTAAATGATTCCCTTGTGTTTACGACATTCTCTGACTCCGGAGGAATTACTTGAGACTTTTTAGACGAGGTTTCAGTATTCGTATGACAACTTAAAATGGGATGTGGTCTCTCTCTCACTTCCCTAATCACTTTCTGACCAGTAGGCTTATCTGCAGTTGCATAGCAGTTATCGTCAAGTGGCAATGCACCATCGTTTTTGATACATCTTGCAGACTTACTTCTCTCACAAAATTTTTTGCAATCTTTACAAAACGGCTCCTCCGAATTGTAACATTTAAGGTCACTGGAACTATTTCTTGAATAATCACAACTTGTCGATGGTCGGTGATTAGAGTAACCTACGCTTCTGTCTTCAACAGTTTGTAGTCCAATTTCTTTCACGTCATTTGTAGAAACAGTAACTGACTTACATGTCGACCCTAATGAAGTGCTTCGCTTAGATCTTGTGTCTTCTATTTGTGGGATATCTCTATCGATTATTTGAGAAGACGATTCGCAGACCCATTTCTTCAATTTACCTCCCATTACAAATTCAGCTTGTTGAAGACCATGCTCAAGATGCTCTACCTGAGCTTTGATACTCTGAAGTTGCATCAAAGATTCTCTATAAATATCTTGCTGATTCTGAAGTTCTTTCAATAGATTCTGTGTTGTATCATCTGGCAGCTGATTTGAGTCGATCCGTTTCCTAATCATGATTATATTCCTTTGACATTGTTCAATTAACGGAACAATACTTTTGGCGATGTCGTATTTTTTATGAAGATCGCCTTGGATTTTAAAAATACGGATTTCTTCTTTCGATCTACGAGGCACTGTATCCATAGTCCTGCATGTATTGGGAGGACTTTCTTCTGAATCAAGACAAGAATCTAATTCCTCTTCATTTTCAGGCGTTACTGCATTTCTTAGTAATAAGTTTAATCTCTCTATTCTTATGTTAGAAAAATATACGGAGAATTAAGTTTTTGTTTCGTCGTGTTATTATTGTCGTTTAAAGGTATATCAAATTGCATAGGAATAAAGTAGACAATAATTACACTAATTTATCGTGTCAGAATTAGTTAAAGTATTGATCTCTTAATTTTAAATAAAAGTCGTCGCGGAAAAATTAATTTTAATAATACGAAAAAGAAAAAGAAACTAATATAGAAGGATACCAATTTCCTCGTCTTTGCCTTTAATTATACCCTCATAATCGCAAAAGGCTTCGTTTTTTTCTTCTTGAGATCTTAAGTTAGCCTTCAAATGGCATATTTCGCCTTTTAATAAATTGAAACAGTGCTGAATTATCTTCATATTAGGTTCGATGTTTGGACATGATGTTTCATCTGAATCTATCAAATCGCTAACTATTTCCTTGCATTTTGAAATTTCGTCATCAGTTAACGCGGTATTGCCCTACAAACATTTCAGCTTTGATTCTCAATTACTATTAACTCTACTCTTATTTTTGGACTTAAAATAAATAAGATTTAAAATATTTGACTAGAAATATGAGAAGGTTGTAGATTTTGTAAGAAATAATAACTTTAATTACACTCACGTCATCATACGGACAGGACTGTAACTTTAAATGATTTCTCAAATTTTCAACTTCTTTTGAAAGTTCGCTTATTTCTTGATAAGGGTCAAATTCTTCATTAATATACGCATCTGTACTGACCATCGCAACCCTTTGAGAAAATTTACAGGTACTTAATGTTTCCTACAATAATATTAAAGATATCTACATTATAAGGGGCTGAAATCTTACTTCAAACATTTTCAGTATCACCCTGTCTTTACTTTAGTATAACGAATTTCTTTTAAGTACAATTTCAATCGATTTACTTGTAACTTTGAAAATATTTTTAGGTTACAAAATACCTGTCATTGTATTTTACAGCCAATAAACAAGAGAATAAATGATCATATAATTATTGTATTAGTTTAACATGTCAAATGAGATGTGTAGAGTTGGTTGTCTAAGAACACACATGAAATGATAACTTTAGTTCATTTCGAATTTATAATAATTGAACTGCTGTACATAAGTATTTTCCTAAACAAGATTAATGTCAGAAAGTTTAAGTTGGACATGCGACAGATTTCAAAGAGTGCGACCATTTATCTCTACATAAGATTCGTTAAATAAAGTGTAAAATAAGAAACAATAGAAACCATTTTGGTACAACTTTTGAAGACCATAACAACTCATTAACTAACAAAACTCAAATATAGAATGTGTACATAAAGTAATTCTTTAACATTATAGACAAAATGAATGTACAAGCCAGAAGATTTTAATTAATTTAGATTAATACCCTGCGAAGTATCTAGGAATTCAGATAAGTCAGGACGGAAGGCGTAGTAGGGATATAAAATAGAGAATAATGCAGGGTCGAGTCATCTTTATTAAAAAGAAGTCACTTGTATGCTCGCGATCGGTTAATTTAGAAATTCGAAAAAGGTTGTTATGGTGTATGTTTGGAGCACGGTGCCGTACGGGTGCGAAACATGGACAGTGGGCGCGAGGGAAAAGAAAAGTTAAAAGCGTTCGAAATGTGGTATTACAGGCGAATGATGATAGATGGATGGATATAGAAGGTTAGAAATGAAGAGGTATTAGAAAGAATAGGAGAACAGAGGACTCTATGGATGTCAATAAGATATAGGCGAGATAGGTTAGTAGGACGCCTTCTCAAGTATGAAGGGATAGTTAAATACAAATTAAAAGCAGAAATATGAGTTAAAAGTAGTAAAGGTAAACCTAGATTGTTATTATACATTATACCTCTTTAACTCCAAACCTTCAGAGTATGCCAGTAATAGTGAGTTAAATGTGTAATTTCTCTGCAAAAGGCAGAATTTCTCATATTCATTTATGTTTAAAAACGCGAACATTGGAAGTGAATGCAGACCTTACGTTGGTCATAAATTTTTGGATAACAAAACAGAGCAATATTCTTGCATAAAAAACCTACCTAATGACCACATTTATTATGTGGTAATGCACTTATTGTTATAAATAATTGGTGTAGACAACTTGTGTACATATGTATAATACGAGTGTGTCGTATAATTACCCACTTTTACGCTACCTACATTGAATTAAAATGAAATTCTTACTTCGAAATTGTAAGGACTTATGGTAACGGTGGCGAGCATGAGTGTGAAACAATTTCCGCCCAACGAGTCCTTCAATATGTTGGTCATTATGCTGTTTCGGTACGGGACGTGCGACCGTTTAGCTTCAGATAACGCCAAAATCACCTGCTCCAGGTAATAGAGAGACAGGTTAATGCTTTTAGCTTCCATTAGTGTCACGCCAGTTACGTTCGACTTGTATATGCGTTCCGATCTAAAAGTATGACGTTTGTTATGAGAAAGTAGAACCGCATAACTGTTTACCCGCCATTTCTGTAACTTTCCTGGCGTTACTTTTACGAGGGTGGATTGATAAGTTTCCGGCCTGACCAAGAAAAACAAGGTTTTTAAAATTTTTTTTTTTTTATTTCTCAACATAATCTCCTCCAAGGCTGATACATTTCTCATAGCGGTGTTCCAGTCTATTAATGCCATCTCTATAGACTGATTCGTCAAGCTCCTCAAAATAACCATTTACAGCTTCGATTACTTCTTCATTGTCCGCAAATCTCTTACCGCCAAGCCATTTTTTGAGATTAGGGAACAGAAAATAGTCACTCGGGGCTAGGTCTGGAGAGTAAGGAGGGTGCGGCATCAATTCAAACTTTAGATCGTTGATTTTAGCCGTCGCAACGATTGACGTGTGCGCTGGTGCGTTATCGTGATGAAACAAGATTTTTTTCTTCGCCAGATGAGGTCGTTTAATTTTCACCTCGTGGCTCAAACGTTGCAATAAGTCTGCGTAGTATTGACCAGTGATAGTATTACCCTTTGCAAGGTAATCAATGTATATAATACCTCTTGCATCCCAAAAAACAGTAGCCATAACCTTGTTCGCCGAAAAAATTGTTTTTGCCTTCTTTCGAGTTGGTTCCCCTGGTCCAATCCACTGTTTAGACTGTTCTTTGGTTTCAGGAGTGTAGTGGTGGACCCACGTTTCGTCAACGGTTACGAATCGACGCAAAAATTCGCTTGGATTACGCTTATACAATGACAAATTTGCGGTAGAAATGTTTTTTCGAATCAATTTTTGGTCGACTGTTAGCAAACGCGGCACCCATCTTGCACAGAGCTTTTCCATATGCAAATGTTGGTGCAAAATATGTTGCACACGTTCATATGACATCTTACAGGTCTCAGCTATCTCACGCACTTTCAATCTGCGGTCTCCCAGCACTATTTGATGAATTTTTTCGATCATATCTGGAGTTGTGACCTCAACGGGGCGTCCTGAGCGAGGCCCATCAGAGGTGCTCACACGACCCTTTTTAAACTCGGAAACCCACTGCTTAACGGTTGAATATGACGGGGAGGATGTCCCCAGTGTTGAGTCCATCTCTTTTTTAATTTCCTTCGGCGTTAACCCCTTCAAATAAAAGTATTTGATGACAGCACGATTTTCCTGCTTTTCCATTTTTACGAAAACCACAGAGGCGTCTTGTTCAGCGTGCTGTCAAACCTACACTAGCAAGGAGATCGGGCTGAAACTATAGCTACAAGCTATCCAAGGATGGTACTATAGAATGTCACCTCAAGGTAGGCCTAGTGGCGTCATCTCTTGGTTAGGCCGGAAACTTATCAATCCACCCTCGTATAGGGTTTAAGTCACACAAATTGCATAACATACTAATACACTAATAGGACAAAAAAAACAAATATCGCAATTACAACTTCCATGTACTTGTTCTACTTGGTTAATTTTATTATATCTAATAACAAAACGTATATAAAGAAATCATCAAGGTATCATTTTTTGCCAAATATGTTCGAGCTCCCTTCCATTTCACTCGGCCCAATATAGGACATTCTCAGAGGAAAAATGCAAGAAATATTATGTAAACTTAAAATAACTTCATTTATTCAATATCTTTAGTATCTATTAAATGAATGAATGAAACCGATTAATAATAAAATGAGAACAAATACGGATACCTTAAACAAAATAAAATTCAATGGTAACATTCTAAATTTTAGGTAGCTTATTATTAACCAAAGCATCGCAATAATTTTCCGTCAATCTTTCTGGAGGTTTTGCTTCAGTTGAAGGGTTTTTCTAACAGAATATCAAATATGATGGTTTGTTTAGAGAACTTTCAAAAAGAAACAATACATTTGGTATTTATTACGTTGTGATTAATGTCGAAAATGAGATTAGATGGGCCAACCGAAATGCAAAGAAGTACAATAACAAAAATCCTTCACAAACAAGAGAATATATATGTATATTGTTCTGATCGAGAATTTATAATTTACGAAAATATATTACATTAAAAGCGATGGTCAAAAATAATATAATCAATGTCTTAAAGATAAAAGTGAGAACATACCCTGCTAAATCTACCAGATTTAATTTCGATCTTCTGATCTTTCCCGTGCCTCCAACCCAAAAAGATAAGTAAATAGTAAAAATACAATGAGAACGGGAAGAAAAATCATTTGAGGGAGTCTCTGCAATTGTCCTAAAAATAGTTATAAATGATAATTTCCTAAAATTGCTAAATTATAAATTGGCATTTGCTTCGTAAATTTCTGCCAAAAAGCAAGCTTCTTTTTTATCGAATTTTTTCGGCTGCCTAGATTACTTTTTGCAGTATTTTTTATGTATAATTTAATTTGCTGTTAATTAAAAATATACATGAAAGTTAAGTTACATTAAAACACATAAAATGAATCCCAATAAGTTACTACTGTGTTTACTAATCATTTGTGCCTCAAATTACATCTAATGATCTTCAGAAACTTAATACCTGTTATGCCATTTTACCTGTTAGTATCCCCTAGGAATAGAAGCCTCATTGCTTCTTTTACACTCGATACATTATGAACACTCAGGTTTCTCAAGTGAATTTCTCCTTTACTGTCCTCTAAAAGTACTATTTTTCTGTAAATTAATGTTAAAATAAAAGTTTCGAAACTGAGCTATGGACTGAATGAAGTTATTTCTTATTTTGGATCGTTCAAGTAATCTTTCAAGGGAAGAAATAAGCATTTCTTCTTTTTTTGTTGAAAAAGTTGGACAGGCGGTTGAAAAACACCCCACAGGATACTGGGGGTAGCTTCGAAGGGAGTTTTTGAAATAGAATAACTCAGCTGTTTCCTAATTTACTAAAATTTTTATTACGAAAAACGAAAGCGTAGATGTAACCATTCAGTTATTAAAAAAAGAATCATCAAATGAGCCCAGAATAATGATGGGCTATGAGGGTCATTTTCATTTCAGTGGTTTTGTTAACAAATGAAGTGCAGATATTGGGAGGTAGAAAATACCCATGAATTGCGTCAAAGCTCACTTCACAGTCAGAAAGTTACCGTTTGATGTACTACAAGCTGGGCACAAAAAGGGTAACAATATCTTTAACCTCCGAGCGGTTTATTTCAATGTTGATCCCAAAGAAAAAATTAATTAATTAAACACAATAAGCAGTTGAAGTTGTTTTTTTTCCAGATTTTCACCCTTCATTGTTAAATAGTTATATCTAAGCTTTTATTTTTCGAAATAAAACTTTTTGTAAGTTAAAAGACATCAAGAGTTATCCTTACATCGAAAATGCCGGTCCATTATACTTCACCTTGTGCAAGTCTTTAAACACTAAGCAATTAAAATTATTAATAAAGTTATTCTGCATCAGTTGTAGTAGAACAAACAGAATAGCTCAAAATCCCAACGCCAAAACACGACACTGTAGTTGTCCGAAGCACTGGAGTTCACTTCAGTCCATGAAGAAGGTAACTTTGTTACCGAAAAGTGCTTCGGACAGCTACAGTGTCGTGTTTTGGTGTTGGGGTTTTGAGATATTCTGTTTGTTCTACAACAACCGCCAAAGTTTTTCCAATCTTCATATTTAATTAGTTATAGTATTATAAATTGTATATGTTAGATATCGAAGTATATTTTAAAAATATCACTCATGTCTTATCTGCGAAATGCAATTACCGTACTTCAGCTAACTCTAGGAATGAAGGGACTAGGACTAGAATGACTAAAAATGGATTATCCTTGAATGACACTAACGCAAGTTTAAAATATTTACTTTTAGACTAAAATATGTTGTTGAAATGTTTTAAGCAATATGATTTTATCTGAATTCAAATTTTTCATTAAACACGATATAAAATAGTTTTTATCAATTGTTGTGAAAAGTAATCAATTTTCCGAGAAATTTGCAGCATTTGATCTCAGGAAAAATTATCGTGCAATCTAAACATTTTGGATGTATCATTTAATGTACTGCTCTAGAACTCTAGACCCTAGACAATTTGTATTTGAAGTAAAATAACACGAAATCTATACTCTTTTTTAATATTGATTGTGTGGGTTCATTAAGAATTCATTTTTGCAAAAAAAGTTAATGTAAGACATCAAAATAATTGCTTATTTATACACCTGCTTTTGGGGAATTGTGAATATTGAAGTTAATTTAAAGAATTGATAATTGAATACTCAAAAAAATCGAAAGAGCTTACGGTAACTGCTCAAAACAGTAAGCTTGATGTTTCGAATCTAGCAAATCATATCCGACTTCGTTATATATTTCCATGTACGATATCCCGACGCAACATTTCTCGCAACACTAAATATTGGAAAATTAGGATTTATTTATCTCCCGAAAATCCAAAAATATACTTTACTTGTGAACCTGAAAACTTGCTCTATGCTTCGAGGTATGATTCCTCTCTCGCTGTAGTCCTCTGGCGAACCAGTAATAGTGTATGTCTTACCACTACCTGTCTAAAACTAGCGGTTTACATTTGCACAGTAAATTTTATACAGTTTAAGCCACGTTACCTGCCCATAAGCAAATATTGTCCCGTTGAATCCATTTAGAAAACTACAACGAAATAATTAATCGCTACAAATTGTTATTCTTTCATAAAATTGTGTCAACTGTTATTACTTACGTGTGTGAATTAATAAGGAAGAAGGGAATAAGAAATAATTAATTCATACAAAAAAAAAGAAAAGAAATGGTAAGAAGCGTTCGAAATATGCTGTTATCGGCCAATGATAAGGATACCTTAGATGAGGAGATATTACAAAGAGTATGAGAACAGACGGTTTTATGGAAGTCAATAAGAAATAGTCAAGAAAGGTTAGCAGGACACGTTCTCAGTGAAGAGCTATTAGAGACGCACTAGAAGCAGAAACAGGAGTTAAGAGGGGTAGAGATAGACCTAGATTAGATTATTGTTGACAAATAGTTAAGGATGTCGAATGTTATAGTTGTAGGATAATGCAACGATTAGTTCACGATAAGAAACACTGAAGGTTTATCATACACAACCAGCCTAAGACTTACGACACTGCGGTGATAATGACAAAAAGAGAACTTTTAGGGCTTAAATGTAATACTTGAATTAGACCAGACATGTTTTCGCACAGGTGGAACCGCGGAGAACAATCAATTTAGTAAGAAATGTATTCGTGTGCAGATTATTTTAGACCCAAACGAAATGTTTTCAAATTTTAAAGATGTCTGATAATATTGTTTTGTGAAACATCCGTGTTGCGTCTAGCTTAACCCATTTCTTTGTATTAATTTCATACATACCTATTAATAATAGGCTGTGCTATGACTCCAAATATTTGTTCCTGTTTTGCATTTATATCAAAAACATTAGAAAATCTAAAAAATAAAAAGGAATAAACACGATGTACATATTGTATACATATAGTGAAGTTCTAATTTGTAAACACTTCAGGATAAATGACTTCTACACGTATATCATATTATCAATGAAGTAAGGATAAATATCATTAAATTGTCTTTTGGATAATTTACGGGAATTACTACTTATTACGTCAATTCGTTCATAATTTTTGGCAAATTTTAATTATTATAACTATAGATATATGTATAATACCGGAAACCTTCAAAAATGGGGTACATTTATTTTAGGGCTGCACTTACACTGCAGTAATTACGGAGGTCACACTTGCAGGTTTAGCACGTACTTGCAATTTACAAATGTGCAACAATTTAGTAGCAGTTTAATGTAAGAGGATTAGGTTTCACCCTTAAACAAACTGTAATCTAAATAAAAAAAATATCTACTTGGAGATTACGACGTATAGAAGAAACGTACGTTAAATTGGAAGATAAATAGGAATATGAGCAAAATGAATCCATGTTATAAATCTAATATTTATTAACTTATTGTGCAAATTCTAACTGCAAACACTGTAAATTTTGTAAACTGCTACACTTCTTTATTAATATGTCGCAACTGTTGCAAATGGGTGCTAAACTGTAAATAAAATACTAGCTAAGTACTCCATTAAATGTAGGATGATGTTTTCATCAATATTTTCTTCATTCTCTCAATTTTTTCTAGATACTACAAGGAGCAGTTTCCTTTTTCGTTATCTCCCAACTTTGATACATATTCTCACTTATTTGCTTATTTTAATAATACTTAACTGATGAAAATATTAAGCATATAGGTAGATAAACGGGTACCATAAATTTTAATTTCATTTTTCCTTAATTTTTTTTACGTTATGGACTCTTTCAACTACCGTAAAAACACTCGCTACAGTGTCATAACGCTTTCGTTAGTATAGGGACATTACTAGCAAAACGCCGCACTCTGATAGCTACGAACTTCAAATTACATTTTGTACATTTTTTTGAGGACACGATAACTACTTTAACCTTTAAAGGCTTATGAATATATTAAACCTCCGTAATTGTTCATTGCGACACTAATTTTTTATTAATAAAGACAACAAAACTTTCCTAAATTTACACCATCTCCCTCTTCTGCAGCAGCTTCGTGATGATTCAGGCGTTTCAAGACACAACATTTCATGACAGCTCTCTTTTTCGATAGAATACTATAGGGAAATAAATTCTATGTTAAGCATTGACTAATTTACAAATCAATTACATATTATTTCTGTAAAAACGCCGCGTTCATCAACATCGAACATAATTAAAAAAATTGTACGTGTAAAATTCCATGTACAACAATTTATGATATTTAATTTGCAGCTAGCAAGTGAAAATTTAAGTTGGCAAGAACTTATTAATTGAGTAAAACTAATTAAATGCAATTCTGGAATATAATTTTATGTAAATATTTAAATTTAACCGTTGATATGTGAAATAAATTCCATCGAACTGAAAGTAGTGGACAGTAAATAAATTTTTAAAATCAAATTGCAATAAAGCGAAGAATTGCACAGCAACATTATCTTTTCTGTGACTGATTTTAATTTTCAATTTAAACTGAAATTTCTATAAAAATCTTTAAAAGTACTGACGAAAATACTCGAACGCTTACCGCTACTTTACACTTCGGTTGTTTTCCCCCCTTGATTCTAGCACACACTTTAATTCGATTTTTGACCATTTTGACAAATGAAAAATGCCATGAACGACATTTACACTAGAAATAAAACAATGCCTACTCTTTCGTATCAATTACCAATTATTGAAACAAAAACCAATGAATGTTTTTCAATCCCTATTTTGTTCCCTTAAAATTAACAGTTCATTTTGAGATATTCAACTTTAAGGTAGGTAATTTACGAACCCTTTTGTAACTTGTGTAAAAATGTACATAATTTGGTCTCATTCAACGAATTCATCAAAACATCAAAGTACCACGATAAACTTTACGTTAAAATACTGTCGCCCCAAAGGACTACATATATGTAGAGAGTCAATAAATGTGTTAATTGAGTTCCGATGTCTGAGACTTTTCCTGAATGTTCTACATCTACAGGGTTCGAGAATGTTTTAGAATTTTCTAGAAAGGTTGAAAACGTTCCCTAATTCGACTTGTAATTTAATAAAATTGAATAGAAGATAAATATTAGGACACTGGCCTTTAATTAATCATACAATTCCAAAGTGAATGTCTATATATATATAATGAATGCAGTTTTTGTACCAGTAGGTAATTTTCCCTAATCAAAAAAAAATGCCTAGATGCGCAATTAGATTATTAGGTAAATCATGGAACAATGCAGCAATAAAATTTTATAAAAAGATGCCTTATCAGCAGTGTGTTTATAGATAAGGCTGAAAAACTTATTTGCATGGAAATTTTGGTGCAGTTACTCGGCACGCGTTTTCCTTCTCGCTGCGGAAAATTATCTGTTGTTTGGTGCGTAGGAGTGAGTGAGTCCTGTACATACGCCAAAATCGATTACGACCTGCGCATTTTAAAACAACCCTTAGAAGCTTGCGCTAAACAGGATGGACCACTTTTTCACCAAGGTTCGCAAAATTTACTTTTCATTTAAGTCATTTACAGTAAATTAGAACATGTTAGCATAGTTGGTTACTAAAAATTTTATCAATGTATAATATGCCAGTTACAATTTATAGTATGTAATTAATATATAGAGGGTTGAGGTGGAAATTTAGAAATTTTCAGGTACAAAATAGCCCTAATGAATATTCTACAGTCTCAAAATGTATCTAATGATACTTCTTCACATATTAGTTAAAAAATCAATTTGGAATTAAAAAAATTGTTTTTATCTTCACACTTCAGTTATTTAATACAAAGTAATAACAAAATCGTACAGACTCCAACACAGGAATAAACTTTAGATCATGCTGTTTCCCAGGCTCTTTGGTATTTAGGAACAATTACAACAATAAGCTAAAAATAACGAAGAAAACATTGTTTAAAAACGAAATCCAATATATATATTTTTGTTGTAGGTTTAATAATATCTATCAGTCGTATCTACTTGAGCCAATAAATGAACTTTTTTTTTCATTTCCATTATAAAATTTCGTTGTACCTACGTACTTGCCGAAAAAATCGTAAATTTTCAACACTTCAAATGTTTCATTTTCAAAGGCGTATAAATATGTCTACCTCATATTAAATTTGTTATTACTCACAATCAGTTGAATAGATATAATGCTATCAAATCCTATTATAAAAAACTGACTGCTATCCAAGAGAAATCACAGTTGCGTTATTGGAGTTTACATCATTAAGACTTGTGGAAATATGGGGTCATTTTTAATGAAAAATTCAGGTTTTCTGATGCTACCTAGCCAGAAGCTCCTATAGACCAACTTTAATGTAGTGCAGAGATTTCAAAATTTAAGATTTTATATATTTTAATAAACCTATACCCAAAACATATCCTTATGAGGGTAAAAGGCTTGCCCAAACTTTGGTGGAAATGCAGTTATCCAAAGTCCGGAACTATACGAAGGATAGAACAGGAATCACAGAGCAACGACCGGATTTAGTAAGAAAACTCTTTCGTGCAAAGTATTTAATATTTAATGTGCGGATGCGAATAATTTTATTTACTTAAATGTT
This sequence comes from Agrilus planipennis, assembly GCF_000699045.2. Taxonomy (NCBI): domain Eukaryota; kingdom Metazoa; phylum Arthropoda; class Insecta; order Coleoptera; family Buprestidae; genus Agrilus; species Agrilus planipennis. The sequence continues at coordinate 2,632,175 of NW_020439003.1, read as the reverse complement.
TTTCAAAAACGATTTTGACAGAAGCGTGAGGTGATAGTGGGTGTTGATTGTGGATACCTTTTTTGTTCTACAATTCTTCAAAAGTGGAGAGCCTGGTGAGTCAGTTAGCCGGCTTAATTATCGTCACCTTTAAAAATTATTTCAGTGCTTTTACTAAACGGAAGCCACACAACAACGAAAGAAAGTTTTAATGCAATTAAAGGTCGATATTACCGTTGTAGTGTTTTGAACTAGAATCCGATGTCGTTTATTGGTTCTAGGATAAAAAGATTTGCTTAATTGGATGAAGACTTATCTCATTAACAAGATGACTAAATCGTACTCTATTTACATAATATGAAAGAAAGAAAAACTTTATAAATGCTAACGATCAGCAAGGATTCAACATCGTAATAAAACAGTTGTAAGAAGTTTGCTCGATTGTAAAGTTGTTTTTATTTTGATCGATGGTTGTGTTTTGTCTGGCGTTTGTATTACACTTGTTTCAGCTGTTTAAAAAAGAGAAGAAATTCAGATTAGCAGATTTCACTGACCGCAAACAAAACAACCAACGCGAAAACGAAACGAGCGACTAATTTCATTGTTTTCAAGCAATGAATGTTCTATTTTAAGAATCCTTGCATCATCTGCACTCGAATACTTAAAAGTAATTATGACTATGCCAACTTAATTCAATAAAATTATTGTCGAGAATGAAGATTACTTTGCGTTTACAATAAACTGCACCATTTGTCATGATTCCAAGTAATTTTAGTAAATGATAAATAATGGAGCCTGTGGACCATCTGCAGTTGCAATATTGCAAACTTTTATTACTGTAAACTGAACGCAACCAAACAAATCAGTTTATTAAAGTTTTCTTGAAGACAAAATCATATTTATAAACAATTCTCGGTTTAATAATACTTTTACTAGAGATCCCCGGATAACTGAGTACCCGGAAAAATCACTACGGTTAATGGTTCATGTCTTTGTTCTGGGGGTCTGTCCATTACATATACCATCCTCACTAACGTCTGAAACAATATTAAATCCCGTTTAAAAATTCGTTTAAACCAATGAAGTTTTAATTTTCGATTGGCGGATTTTTAACGAAAGGGTTGAGTTGAAATCGTGCAATAAACTAAAAATATGCAAGGTGACCAATTCATACTAATAAGTTGTCGTTAATCAAAATCGGATATAATATATCGCATTTGTTATGAGTTATGAGTAATGGATATATATCCATTAACCATTACTTTTACTGTGAATAATGTAAATAATTTACAATACTCATTAATTTCGTGATGGTTAATGTAAATAATTTACATTACTTATTACTAAAGCAAAGGATAATGCGATAATGTAATGTAAATTAATTTACATTATCCATTATTTTTGTTAGTGTTTGAAATATTTTCTATTACAAGTACATAATTTTTCGCAACGATGATTCCGAATAAAAATGAATTATGTAAAAGTAATGAGACTACTCCGCAAGGGATTTACTGCAATGTTAACTAATTGTAAAAGGTTTTTACTAAATAGTTTACCTATATAATGAAGCAATTTCAAGAAAGTATATCAGACTATTATTCTTTTGTATTGGCAATAATAAATAAACTGATTACATAAATACACAATTATTAAGCTACAGGAAAGATTAAGACAGTTCTTCTTTGCTAATTTCGTAATAAATAATATCAAACTTCTAACAACATACATAGAAACTATGAAAATCCACTACTATCAGAGTTATTATATTTCCAAAATTATTATTTTAATTTCTGTGACTTACATGCTAAATTAAAATTAAAGTTGATTACAATGTGGAAGTATGTAATTTGATGTAGGTAATAGCTTGCAGAATAGTTTTGGTCAGAAAAATGCCTTTACCACGGTAGCTTGTCGTTATTGTTAATTTTAAAAGGTTTTTAGTGTATTAAGTTTAATAAAAAAAGATTGAAAGTTCACAAACGATTATTAAAATGTGTGAAATGTTTTGAAAGTAGTGCGTGGCTATTGAACCTTTGAACAAACTTAATAAACCCAACCAATTTTCTCCAAGAAATTGATTTTTTTTAGTAGAACATGAATAAACACGTAATTCAATCATCTAAGAATGAATTTGTTATGGCAGTAATTTCGTTACTTCCTGGTTCTTTAACGAACGAAATAAACATTTGAGGAAATGATACACGTAAGCTAGAGTAGGAGCTAAAAAAAGCATAGTTGATATTCAACATGCACAGATTCTCACATAAAACAGTGACATAAAATAACAATTCGTGCATATGTACGACAGAACTATTTCCGTTGAGGGGAAATTGCGGCTCAAAATTTAAACAATGCTGGAACAGAAGGTACAATTATTCCAAAAAACAAAAGTGATCATAAGGACTTCTTTGGACTGCAGTGCTTCACAAAATAATATCTAAATAATCAAATGTTCATTAAGAAAAAGTAAACATGAAATTTTCAATACACTTGCTGCTCTACTCCTGCTAGTATATTTCGAAGTAATATCCGAATTTTAATACTTTTAAATGTTCTTTACAACTTTTTTAAATCCATTAAAACGAAGATGCAAAAGTCATGTATTTGCTATTAAGAGTGCAAAAAAGATAGCAGTGTCATGGAGTTTTTTATTAACATTTTTATGTAAATGAAGGAGCATGTGTCGCGCATGTTATGTCCAAAATTAGAAAACTAATTGCTTCACTAACATAACAACCTTTCAATTTCTCCATGTGGCAAATTTGACAGTCACGTCTAAGAAATACATTGTATCGGGTATCTGTTGGTAAATTTTATTTAAAGATAGGTACATGGGGTAAAAGTATAGCACAAATAACTAGGTCTGTGTATAATGTTATTGTTTTTCATTAATAAGTAGATGTGGATTATCCTATAAGTACGATATGACTTTTAGTTTTGTAATTTGTTAGTATTTACTGGCAACTTCAATTCTTATTGTTTATAATAAATCGTTAAACACCTCGGTCTAGATCTAGAAGAATCTCGACATAACTGAGCCCTGAATTGAATAGGGTTGGAAATTCAAGGATTCATTTGGGGTCTGGGCCTAGAAGTGTAAAGTTCAAGTTCCAAAATGTCTCTTGGCTCTTAGATCCCTAATTCTTCAGAGTCCAGAGTTAATGTTAACCATTTTATTGATATCAATTAACCATTCAATTTTTTTAGATAAGAAATAGGTAAATGTAAATTATTTTCTGTTGCTTATTCTATCTTGTTGTCTCTTAGAATCAGTACAAGGTTGTAGGGATGTAGAGACTCGCACAGTCAAACGATAAACCCTGTGTATGATTACATTATACTCGGTTAGAGTTACGTTGGGTCGCGTGTTAAATTCTTTTTTCAATTCTCGATTTGTCAAAAACAGAAATTAGATTTTATTTTAGGATTCAAACATAGGATAAACTAGTCATCTCTAACCCATACAATTAGTCATATTCCCTTAATAAAGAGGTAATTATTTTGACATTATAGGCAGTTCAATTTTGTATAGTGTCTATATTTTTATTTCCCAATCAGTTTATTACAATAATCGTATAGATTGCAGCTGATTAACTCTGTATATGAAGTTATAAAACACTCTGTAGATACATACATACGTCTAAAGATCTGTCAACTAATAAAAAGGACTTGAATGCAGCCTTAACGACTTTATTCTTAATTACGCTTCTTATAAAACGATAATAGATAAGCTCGCAATAAAGAAATCTCCAACATAAAGCGAGGAGGGCACGGTAATAAAGAGTATCCGTAATGGGTATAACATGTACTATATTTACTTAGCAGTAAACTATTAACTTCACTAACTCAAAGCGTTTAATTTTTCTATTGCGATGATCATTGGAGTCAAGCTGTTCAGAAACGAACAATGTTCTTTAACAAAGGATCTCCTGGATGCATACGTATTTACATAAGTTGATTTTATTAACAATTTAGGCGTTAAATGTAATTTATAATACAATTCTATTCTTTTTATTACCTTTAAACGATGCTACACGGGGCTATTCAAGTAGAGGCCAGGTAAAAACATGAAATGAGTGGTATATGCTATATGGTAGGGTGCTACTTTCATGTAAATTTTATTAATTATCTTGAAGTAAAAAAAATTATTACTGTCGGTTTAATGTGGTGGTCAGTATTCCATAAAATTGGTTTAATTAGATCCTATTGAAAACGAGTGATAAATAGTTTATTATAACATTAACTTTTTAAAGAGTAACATATTTAAAAAGATGGAATTGTTTGATAAAAAGTTTTATATTTCCTAAAAATCAGTAGGTGACATGATTACATCCAAGCTTTTACTGTCAAAATTTAATTGCGTGGTTCACATTGTCAGGGGTGCAAAAAAGCACATAGGGTAGCTTTTATCCAGAAAAACTATTGTTCTCGAGGGACAAAAAAAAATTAGTTTTATGTGGTAGATTTCACGCCTTAACTACTCAATCGATCATTATGAACTTTCGTAGACACATTTTCAGGGGTACAGAAAAGGGCATAGGGTACCTTTTATCTAGAAAAAAAATTTTGTTCCCGGGGGATAGAAAAAAAAAATTGATTAATGTGGTGGATTTCACACCTTAACTACTCAATCGATCATTATGAACTTTCGTAGACACATTTTCAGGGGTACAGAAAAGGGCATAGGGTACCTTTTATCCAGAAAAAAAATTCTGTTCCCGGGGGATAGAAAAAAAAATTGATTAATGTGGTGGATTTCACACCTTAACTACTCAATCGATCATCATAAAATTTCGTATTTCAACATTGTCAGGGGTTCAGAAAAGGACATGTGATCGTCGATGATCATTGACGCGCATTTAGAACATCAACGCGAGCAAAGCCGCGGCTAAAATGTAGTATTTAAATATCATAACAAATTGTTTTTTTTGTATAATCGAACTTTAAAGCAATTACAAGGCTAGTTTAATTTAACGTTATCGTTGTCGTACATTTTTTGTAAAACGGACAGTATATCTATTACCTTGTACTCTTTTTTCTGTTGGATTACATGATAACAGTCACATTCCCGTAATACTACATTTAATTTTAAAATGAAACCATCACGAAAATATTATTTCTAGATATTTGTTGTTCATTATAATCTGTAAGATTCACCCTAGAATAGCTGTTTAAAAAAAAATCAGTTCATTAGCTGTTGAGCCAAATTTACCATTCTTGAAAGGCAGATGGGTATACGAAAATAGACTACCCTTTTTTTAAACAGGTGTTATAATTCCCAAGTAAATATACAAAGGATTTAAAAATAGAATTATTACTTTCCTTTAGGATCCGAAATGGTAAGATCATTGCTGAGATAAAATTTAGGTATTGATCAATAAAATAAAAGTATGCGCCCCTGGATAACTTGCATTTACCAACACCTACAATTTTATTTTTAAAGCTAATTTCATAATATTCCAAGATGCTCAACCTTGGATCATTTTCAGAGCCTGTCTATCATAATTTTGGGGACGCACTCTAAACATCATCCACTGTCACTGAAAACGAAAATGAATGAAATGTTCGGTTTTGTTTTACATTTTCAAAAGAAAAAACAAGAAATTATCATAGCCGCTAATGTCTCCAGCCATCCTGGGGTCATGCAATGAAGTTGCTCGTCCGTTCGGACGATTCTCGCCCAACCACTGAATGCATTTTAATAACTTTTCGTTGTAACGTTAATTATTCCTTCCTATGTTTCGACACTGCAATTGCAAAAGATGATAAGGTTCAATGATTCTTGTGGAAATAGTTTTCTCATAACTCAGACAACATATTTTGACAGAGCTCTCACCGTTGCGGAGAACAATTTGAGATGCATCGAGGAAAAGGAGTAACAGTCAACACAACTTTACAGTAAAACTGTGGGTAATAAGCTGGATACATAAACCTTAATCATTCAGTCCTGCAAAATAATTTACTTCCTTAATAACGAACCAAAAACTCTAGCTCTCAAGGGCAAAAGTGCAGTCAGGACTACTTAAAAAAAGTAATTAAATATTTGCTCATATGGGTATCTAAATGTACTCAGATTATAGCACGCACTTATTTGTTTGCTTTGTGCATAAATCCGTACTGCATTCGAAACTCTCATCAGAGTACACCTATTCAGTCCACATCCATATGTCCCGGTGGAGTTTCCCCAAGTAAATTAGGCTCGTGGTACAGGAACCAGGGGTGCGGAGGGTGCCTGTCGCCTGAAGCAGGGGCAGCACACGACTCTACATCGCAGATGTGCGTTTGTTTCGAATATACGAACACATCCACATATTTACAAATCGTATCGGACGTACATACGTATGTGTAAGTATAGTGCGGAAGGTTGTTGGTTTTCAGTTGCTCTCACGTTCGGGAAGATGTATGTATAGATCAGAGCACGAGAGAAGAACGAAGTGACACATGATGGGAATAATCGACGAAGTGATAAACCGGTTAGTTACTCACAATCAGTTGGTCAATTCTTCGCGGTCGCGGTATTATCATAATGACAATTGTCGATCATATAAAGACATCTAGGGGTCGAAATTATTTCGGAAGGATATAACACACGTGTTAGTTTTTGTGAAAATGGACTGTGCACGCAGGGTTGAACGGAATAAACTTTAGTCGTTGTACTGTTTTGAGGTGGACTTGTAAAACTCTCCTTTTTTGAATTTGATAAGGCTATTTCTCAATTCATGTTAAAGGTAATTAAAATAATGCTCGAAACAAATTATTTAACAAAAATTTATGACGTAAGTACTAAAATCAAAGCAATAAATTGCGAAAATAGGTGCCTTTATATTTGTTAAAAAAAAAATGATAATGAAAATTATCTACAAAAAAATGGCACCTACTTACTTAAAAAACTAAAAATATATATAGTTATTGGATAACTTTATTAACCAATCTATTCAATTCAACTCAATCAAGGAACTCGTATTAAGAATCACATTTTTCCTAAGGAAACAGTAATTTACTTAATTAAAATGAAGCATTCAGGAATTGTATTTAATTTGACATTACTAATAACATTCTAGTGTTAATTGAATCATCTTACTCCATTATGATTCAGATTACTGTTCATAAGTGCTACTTAATATGATTCGCAATGTCAGCAACATCAGACCATCAAGTTATAAGTACCTACACTCTCTCTGTAAAATAATTTTATTTAACTTTCAAATCGCCACGTCTATCACGTTTCTATTTTTGTGTAATTTATCGTATTTTTTGTACGTGTTTTTTTTAAATTTTTTTAATTTAGCTTGGATATTTAAATCAGTTTTTGCTTAACTTAAATTGTAGCAAAATTTCCTGGGAAATAATGAACTGATAGATGTTAAAATTACTCATTGACTTTAAAAATGTCACATTTTCACGTGCGCTCATAAAATAAATGCATTATATGTTGCAGGAGTCAGCTCGCGTAGCACATTGCAAAAACAAACATAAAGCTAATATTGCAACGCGATACGTGAATTGTTAAGGAAACAAATAAAGCCATTCGAACTGTTAACGGAATATTATACGAGCCTTTACCACAATTAAAAATGAAGTTGAAGACTTTCTATACGTGTTTCGGCTAATCCTAAGACAGAATAGGAAAGTTAAAGCAATTCAATGTTTTTAAGGGCAGACTGAAACTATATACAATAGGCACAAATTACCTATCAATGGATCGCTTAAATTATCACCAGTACCTATTGGGAAGCAAATGGGCAGTTAATAAAAAATGAAAGCAAAAGTTTCTCCTGTGACGATACCTAAAGTTATAAACTATAATTACAGTGTTTCTATTCCAATCGACGACCATTTAATTAAACTGCACATGGGGCGTTTTTCTTTTAATTTGGAGCTCATTCTTTTTCCTTGGTAAGATGTGGTGGGATCCCCCTCACCCCCCATGTGAGACTTACTTGGGTAAATTGAGACACCCCAAAAAGATCAAAAAGAAAATGAATGACACTTTTGTTATCTGTATAATAATATAAATTTTATATTCTTTGGATTAAAAAGTTGTGATTTATTATTTAAATGAGATTGAATAAGATTTTACTGGATACCTCCCCCCAGTTGTTTTAAATATATAAAGCACAATAGGGGGACTCTTTAATGATACTGTATTTGAAAAAAAAAATGCGCCACATTTGGCTATATGTAGCAGATTAGTACGTACCTATATCAATAGGAATTCAGCTGAAAATCGTATGATTTTCGTGACATAATCGGATAAGCAAATTTTTATTAACACCAAATTGATATCATGAAGAGAATTTAGCAGAAGTTTAAACACAAACACAACCGACGAAAGCGCTGAAAATTTTTAAAAATGCCGAAATAACTTCTTGAAAAACTTTTTCACTACTCTATGTATACTACTATATATAGCATTCTAGGTATAACATGGCAATGAGTACTCTTAATCAACATTAACATAATACTTTCTTAGCTAACAAAGATAACTGAATTATTATCGCTATCATTTTCTGTCTGACAACGTGTTCATTATGTGTCGTCAAAACAAAGAAATACTTTATATTATATGAAAGAACACATTTACAAAATGATTGTGATGCTATGTATGAATAACTGCCGTTCTTGACCTTACTTAGATTCACTTTTCGGAGTTATCAGCGTGCGCTAGTGAATCTCCTCGACCCAAATAAATCGAGTGTAACTTCCGGCGCGATAAGAAACACTGCATTAGGGAAATCGAATAGTAAACATAGAGTTCGAAGTCAATCCGTCCGATCTAGTTTCGTGTATTTTAGATATCGTAAGGCGCGTTTGGATCATTAATAAATCACATTGAGGCAGATCTGACACGCGTCATGGAAATGTCAGTCAAAAAGAGTCAGACTAACTTGAAAGTTGTCAGAATAAAACGCAAAAAAAAAAATTAGTGATTGATATCTACTCGTAATTGAATTTCTGGCACAACGTTTTCCAAAGAATCTGAGTCTAGAAAAATTAAACTTGACATTGAAGAGATTAGTGTAATGTATAGGGTGTTTATAGTAGTAAAAAACCAATCGATATTTTTTCCTATATTCAACGTTTGATGTCACGACGGTTAGAGTTCTAAATAGGGACAACTTCTTGTAGGCTTCAAATTTTTACCACACACTCCCTTTACGGAGTTGATGATGATACCTAAAAGTATTGCTGGAGGGTCGAACCAGAATGTATCATTGGGGTTGTAGATTATTTATATATAATTTGAATGTATCCACCGCAAAATGAATGGTTCAATGGTTAGAAAACGCTAACCTGGTATACGAATAAGCACTTAATCGAATATTTGAAAGGGAGGGAATTGTTACTCACCTTAACATAACGTACCCACCCCCTAATGTAACATAACATAAAGCTACGATAAGGAATAAAGAACTGCTTTTACCCCTTCTGGTTTGAATCGTCATAAATCCTTTTAGGTATCATCATCGAGTCCATACAGGAATGTGTGGTAAAAATTTGAAGGCACTGGAAGGGTTTCCCTTTTCGGGACTCCAGCCATTTCCCAGAAAAATAGAGATACTATGAAGGGCCTTGTTAGATAAATCCTTATGGAAAATGGCTTGTGTCAAACTCTTTGAAAACATTAGATTCTGGTGGCTGCCGACGTGTAGATTAGAAGTCTCAATGGGCGCTAAGTCGTAAAAACTCATCTTTTTGAGGTATGGTCTCTTAAAGTTGGATTCTTTCGCATAATAGGTATAATTATACCATGGAAGTCCTTACGAAAGAATGCAACTTTAAGGGACTACATCTCAAAAAGATGACTTGATTTATATGTTCATTTTCTTTAATGATTTAGAGGGGCCCTTTCTGTATAATAGAATTTTGAAATAAAATTACTTTCAATTTGTGGAGATATTGATGGATCCGCCAAAATCTGCTAATAATCGCTGACCCCCAACATCCTGTCGGAAAATGAGAATTTCGGTAGATCTTCCACATCGTCATCATTTTAATTCTCTTGGTCTGTAATATGTAAACAATGCTTTTAATAAAGCTTACCAGAAATAAAATTCGCTATATTCTCAGATTGTCTTGCTTATTCTTAGTTCATTCTTTAGTTTCTTAATAAAGCAATTAGGTATTACCTAAATGAACGACTATTTTCGAAAGTAATGCGCAGGATGTACCCAATATTTACACACTACCCATTCAATTCAGTTAAACTCGTTTTGATACATCAGACAGTTGTTACCTACTGTTTTACATCGCAGTGTGTATTAGACAAAGCAAGGATGTGGCCAATCTTACTGTTACGGTTAGCGTTTTGTTAATATAACACTATTACAAAAGCGGATCATCATATCATAAGGAAATTGTGTAACAACCGTTGCTACAAATTTATTACTTTAAGCTAGAATCAGAATGATACATTGGACAGGCACCCTGTTTGTTTATGTGCGTCCATTGTAAGCGTAGCTAAACGCGGAGGTATTTTCTAAAAACGAAAACAAACGAAACTAGGAAACCTGAACTCCAGACAAATGTAAGGGTCAAACGACGCAAACCAGCGGCTAAATAGAACACAGTGTGTTTAGAGATATTTATGCAGTGGCGTATGGTCTATAGAGTCACAGGAGCGCCTACCTAATCACATGCCTTATGTAAATTTTCTATCATCATAACAAAATATCTTCATACTTTTTTGCTTCTGTGGATCTTTGACACACTATATTATCTGTAATCAACTGATTTAGAGGAACTAATACTTACAATTAATAGCCAAACAAACTCGTCAGTGTTATGATGACCTACAGCATAAAAAATATCATTTACCAAATAACAGTTAAACAGTTTGTTTACTACTGCAGGTTAGTTTAGACCAAACTAGATTGTAATAGTAATAATAAAATAATTCGTTTATTAAAAAGTTGATCATTGATTAGTCTGCTGTCATGGAAGTCACAGGCTGTCAGAGTTCGTGGGATCCCGGACTCATGTCTGACGAATCCATGTGGAAACGGCAACAAGGGCAGCTAATAGGTATCCGGCGATTTTTAGAAAATATATTCTCTATAAGTTAACGAACAAATGGGAGTTTTTTCATAAAAGGAAGATGAAATAATATCAGGCTACGGGCAGTGTATCGTCGCCCAGTGATTTTTGCTGCTAGGGGTGGTATTTCAAATGTATCACTAGCCTAACGAAATATACGTAAATGAAATTAATAAGAACAGTTAAAGTTCTTGGCGACGTGCTGATGAGAACAAAAAAGTTGTGATCCATGTCTGATAGTTACGTGTACGTAATACCAAACCTTTAAGATTACGTTTCGCATATCCCTAAAACTAGAACATCCAACATCCGTAACTATTTGTGAACAGCAATTTAATCTGGGTCTAACCTCTACTCCTCTTAACTCCTGTTTCTGCTTCTAATATGTCTAACCAGCCCTTCAAGTCGAAAAATTGAAATAATAATTACGAATAAGATTTTCAGCACAAATACTTTCAATACACCTCAACGAATAGTTTCCACTTTCAATGTAGTTATATACAGTTGGTCGTAATACATTGTTTACAAAACGGCGAAGGAGAAGGAAAAATCTTCAAATAATTAGGTGAGAGATTACATTTTGTGTTTTCAGTTTTCTCACTCACTTCGCATGTGTATGAAGCAAACGAGCCGCCACTGTGTTTATGAAAAATGTTATTTTAGAATTTCGGAAACTTGACACAAAAAATAAACGTAGAATAGGTACAAAAGTCTTTGTACTTAATCGGTTACGTAAACGAGGAAATGTAGCACTAACATACACAACATATTCCAATAAACAACAAGTTATTAATATCACAGCGATATATTCCATTTGTTACTAATTATAGATGGATTGTACCCACCACTTCATTGAAATAACGGTCAGTATTATACAGCTACATATCGATCGTTCTGCACGGCATTGGTTGAAAGAGGGTTGGGCAAAGATTACTTGGAATATAAACCATTCATGAGTAAAGGAGGGTGACTTTTCCTACTATCCACATCGCATCGCCTCTACAATCATCACACGAAAATCCACGCCCTTGATTGATTACTGTCTGCTACTGATAAGATTCAGTGGGGTAGGTTGAATTAAAACTTTCCAGAATGTCAACGAAGGGAAGTAAATAATAGTTATAGTCAGCAGTTTTGATAAACCATCAGCTGTAATAACATTTCTGCGGGTGACGGCAATTCCCATAATCGCTAAAGCAAGTTCGTTCTCTTGATTACGACAGTGAAGCTTACTGTTATTATCAATGGAGACAATAGGAGGGCTAAAGATAAAATCACTATTATATTTGAACAAATGAATTGTAATGGAATATATCACAAGTTGAAAGTAACCCCAAAAATAATGATTCCTTATTTTTTAAAAAAAGAGAGATGTTTTCCATTCGAACGTACGGAACCCTAAAAATTATGATCAGACGTTAAATTTCATACACCATTTTAAAGTTTGTTTTACCTCACCGTCGTCCCTAAAACGCATTAGAGTCAAATATTTATTTCCTTAAAGAGAAAAAGTGGTAGTCACTAGGTGCCAAGTGCGAACGATAGAGTAGGTGAATGATCATCAACCTTCGTGACTTTCTCATCGAAAAATGACAGTCTCACGCTTATTGTTTCTTTGTGTATTTCCGTGCAATTAGCTGTAAACTCCTTTCATTCATTTCAGTAAATTGTTAAAATATTTGGATATGTTTAACACCTTTAATATCATTAAGTAAATGGATATCTAGCCGTACATTTAAAAATTTGATGAAAGGTATACACGTTTCGGTTCAATTTCATGAGGATTAGAAGAAGTGAACAGGAAGAGCGATTTTATTTTGTTTTTAATAAAGTAAATCAGCAAACACAAGCAAAAATAAGTATTAAAAGTGTTATTTTTCTGTCGGCATATTTGTATTTTTACTTTACTTTATGAAACTCTCTTGACTGATAAGAATCTATACAATGAAGTAGCCTTAGTACAACATTCAGTATAAATATTTAATAGTCTAGCCTATGAGTTTTAACCTACAGAACATACCGAACCGGAACATAAAAATATTGTCAAAATTCTCGCTTTTGAATTTATTCTAGTTAGAACCCTTTATCTGAAAGAGCTGCTGTTTAACACAAAAATAAATTATTATTTTTTATCAATTAATATTTACATGAAAATATGAAAATCTTATTATTTCTGTCCTTGTATGGATATTCAATTTCAGTCAGGATAGAACCTCTTCAGTGTGTAACACATGCAACCAAAAGGTCTAATAAATAAGAGACGGACCACTTTTATTTTTCATTAATCTTCATTCAGACATGATGTGAAGGAGTTTCGTGTAGACAGCGTCGCAAAGACCAAAGACCAGTCGTCATATACAAAACACAATGGCACACCTACGCTTTCAACAGTTTTACATATGCGAAGGCCTCTCCCAGAAATAAATGCATTAAACATCAATTCACTTACGCATAATGGTCTTTTTGGTTCGTTAAATCGTATTATAAGTCTAGCGCGCCCGTTGCCAGCCAGTTCCACAATTTAAACTATTCCAGTCGTCAGGACGAATATGGAAAGTGTCGCGCACTAGGAAGTAATATAACGAATCTGTTCCTGCATTTTATTAATTCATATTTGACCGTGATGGTAATACTCCGGTCATTAACTACACGTTTGGCAGATAATTGATACTGGAAACTATTGTATCAATCCACTTCGGTGCAACAGTTTACTAGTTAATCTTGTTCATTATTTGTTTGCAATTTGTAAAGAATATTTTAATGCAAGTCATTGAACTTTTATATACAGGGCGTAACAACTTTAAAATTCCAATTGTCATTAGAGGGTGTGAATCTAATTGAATGTTAAATGTACAGAGAAATTTTCATTATGAAGTCTGATAAGTCAGGACAGAAGAAGTAGTAGGGATATAAAGGATAGCGAAGGGTCAAGTCGCCTTCAATAAAAAGAACGGTTAATTTAGAAATTCGAAAAAGATTGTTAAAAGTGTATGCTTGGAGCGAGGCGCTGTACGAGTGCGAAATATGGACGGTGGGCGCGGCGGAAAAGAAAACGGTAGACATTAGGAGGTATTAAGGAATTAATAAAACAGGGTCGGGCTTATTATTGATATGAACGTTTCGTATGTGCAAAGCTACACTTAATAGTTAGTTTAACTTATTTTAACCTTAACATGAGCATCTTTATTGCTTGCAGGTTCATAATATCATAATTGGCGAAGTTTGGTGTTTTGCGCTGCAAATACCAAACTTCGTAATGTGTTCCAGATCAAAATTTATTGTAGACTAGCTGTCCCTGCAGACTTCGTACTGCCCCAATCGATATATAAAAGACCTAAATTTTTGTATAAAATAAACTTAGTTGACAAATGTCAAATATTATGGTTGCGTTCAGAAATTTAATTTGACAGAACTTAAGATTTATCAATCTACATAAAAATAATCTGAAAGATAGTTAACAACATTCATATTTATTCACCTTTTAAACCTTCCCTGGACTTCCACAAATAATTCAAGACCAAAATTAGCCAAATCGGTCCAGCCGTTATCGAGTTTTAGCGTGACTAACGAACAGCAATTGATTTTTATATATATAGATAGTAGCTTAGTATAATTGTAACAATTATGTATGCAGGTGGAATTATTCCTAATATACGTGGTTTCTGCGAATTTTAGAAAATAAACTTTAACTGTGTCACTGTGCTAAAAATCCGTTGTTTCTTTTTTTCATTAGACATCGTTTTTCAATTAAATTTGTTGCAAGATCCGGTCGCATTCATTTGTTTTTTAAATAATGACCAGTGACATGCATTTGTTTGCGGATATAGGTGGATGTTTCGGCTTGTTCTATCTATTGTTATTGTTAGCAGGGTCCTTTTACTGGATCGTGAAATAAAGATAAACAAGTACAACTTTCTTCATCACAATCAGTGGGTCAAGAACACGCGCCCACTGCATACGTAATTATTTTATAATGTGGAACGTTTCCTATCTCATCAAAATATTCTAAGCCAAGAAAGCAAATTTGTTTAATCGCAAGTATTTTAACCTGTTAAATTGTCGAAATCTTAATATTTCCTAAAAAAGGCGCAAGTTCCTAAAATAAGCGCGAACATATGTATATTATTTTATGGATTGGCTTTTACAAACGACGACAATAATTTAGGGAAGTTTTCGAAGTGCAGTCTTTATAAAAAAAATCACGATATATAATCACCACCAACAATAACGAAAGCTCCATCTGATTATAGCAGAAAAGGTTTCGGTAAATGTTTAGATGATGGTCTTCCCCACCACTGTACCACAAAAAGTTCGTGGCAGTCTCACCCCCATAAAAAGTTATAGGGCTTAGATGGGGGTGGGAGTAGGGGGGATCGAAAGAGGGCGGTCACCTGAGTAAAACCTCATAAAGAATGTGCGGCGGTCTCATCCCCATAAAAAGTTATGGGGGTTGAAAGTTGATTATTTTGTCAATTCAAAAAATATTTTCAAGCGGGTGGAGGTGGGGGATCGAAAGAGGGTAGTCACGTGAACAAAACCCGATAGTCTAACCTAATCTAACCTACCCTATTGATAAAGATATTTAAATAATGTTTTATATAACTTTCTCAATATTTTTATGTATTTTTCATTAGTTTTACCTTTGAATATTGTTTAAGAATGACTATATAAATATTTACATGCCCAGAAATGTATAAAAATTGGCATATTTATTAACTTTGAACCGCCACAACTTTTTATGGATGTGAGACCGCCACGAACTTTTTATGGTACAGTGGTGGGGGAGACCTCCTCTTTCGATCCCCCCGCCATCATCTAGACCATTACCCACAATATCAACAAAAGACAACTTATTTCTCACCGCTTGCAACATCAACAATAGTATCCGTTCGTCCAAATTTGAACGGATTCAACTAGTAAAAAATATTGTTAGAACGTAAAAACCCATAATAAAATAAGCACACAAAATCGGTTACGAAAACTGTGTTAAAGTGACAGTAACAAATGAATTTGGTAGTTGGGTTGTTGCTGTAAAAAAATAACCGTTTCGTGCTAAAGACACGTAGAGGCACGCATTTATTGCAAAATCATTATAAGGTTCTTTTCGTTTCGTGCAATTCTCTGGTTCAAATTGTAGCAACCCGAGAAACTCACGATTAGTTATTGATGACAACAGGTAGAAGTTTCGAAATTGAAATAATTCACTACGTTATATAAATTCCTAACGCTGACATTTACGAGAAATGTGACTTATAATGCTAGCATTTATTTGTTCGGTCAAAAACATATTAATTAAAAATATACTACAATATTATTAAAAACCTAAAATCTTCTTTTACTAAAGTAATCCAGTGTAGTGCTAACTGACTATTCTAACTAATGTTATAAATGCGAATGTGAGTTTGTTTGTTTGCTACCATTTCACGTCCTAACTACTCAACCGATTGTCATGAAATTTTGTACACGCATTGTAAGGAGTAGAAGAAAGGACGTAGGGTACCTTTTATCGAGGAGAAAAATTGGAGGAATGCTATGAACAGGCAGAACAAACTCTAATATTATAAACGCGAATCAAATTTTGTATGTACATTCTCAGGGACACAAAAAGGCACACTGTTGCACATTGCACATGATTAAACGGAGCATTGCGTATTTATTCCAGAGTATTCGAATAATTCAACAAAAATTGGAATATGAAATACAAAAGTGAATGAATATGCGAGTATTGTCAATGCTATTGAGTTGCTCCTTTTTTTATAACTATCTTTAATGTAATATATTTTGGATTTAAAAGACGTAAACATTAAAATAACATTTTTGACGTGACAACGTCTTATAATTCGATGGAGCCGGCTGCACGCACGAAAAAACATGACTCATGCGGCGTTACCTCGCTCTGAGGCGTTCCATTTAAGGCTTGAAGTGCAAGCGAGAGCGCGGGACGAGCGACAAAGAGGCACAATCGACTCGGCGTTCGGCAGCGTTCGATATCTGTCTCTCTCCTACTTGAGTGAGCGATGCATCCGCGTGGACAGCTGCTATACAATAATACATTTCCATTTACCTCCTTATATCCATACAAAATATCTATCAAATAAATAAAATTAAAATTTTCTTTTGAAAAATGAAACCATTCCATCAGTATTTTCTTATGACGTTGTCACGTTCAACTATCGTCAGTAAACCGACTTTACAGACAACCGATTTTTTTTTAATTTTTTGACTTCTACTAAGAAAAAAGTTAACTGTTGAGTTAATATATGCGTATGTTTTGGATGTGATATGTGTTCGTTTTGAAATCGGTTTTACATTCATAAAAAATTTCGTGTCAAGAATGTCATTAGTAATTCAATTTTGACTAAGGCACTTAAGCATTAATATTTATATAACTTGTACATAATAATTGTTTTCTTAAGGTCTATTATCTAAAAGACTTCGTTATTTTTTATTTTACACCTATGCATTGTAACAATCACATGAAAGCTGCTCATCTCCTTGTAGACGTCAAGGTCTGAACGACAAACCTTAATTAAACATTCAAATAGTACAATAAACATTTGTTTAACATGTGTTTATCAATTTGACAATGAGTTCTTCGCCTACGCATTCAAATGTAAAGGAAATTGCGATCCGCTCAACTCTACATTTTAGGGGAATTGCGTAACAAAAACTAACGATAAAAGATGCACTTAGCACACTTAGTCGTTTCAATACATCATCTAATAAGTATCTATCCACTTTAGAAAAGTTACTAAATACATTCATTAAGTATTTTATTGGAGAACGTAAATTTTTATGGTACGAATAAATACGAAATTTCTTTTGCTATTTTTAAAATTATAAACTACAAAAAGTTATGAACACAATCTGAAATTTGTGATTCTAATTTTTCAACGGTGTTAAAATCTTAGGTTTGGGTTGTTAAAATTATCTGAAGAAACCATCTACCCGAAATAGCCCTGATAAAAAGGACAAACACTGACCTATGGTTAATTAAACTATCAATTGTTTATATGACATCTTTTGATTTATATTAATTTTATACTGCTTCTTAATATTCATAAACCTATGCAGTCATACAGTGTAAAGCAGTTCCTTTTCTAAATTCCTTTTAGTCACAGCAAAGGCTTCGAAACGCCTTGCAGACATTCCATTTTCATTTTATTCCTTAATAAATTAGTTCAACCGATGAATCAGTCTAATAATAAGTAAAGATTTGTCATTGGATGATCGGTCTTCCTTGATGCTCTTAGTGAATGCATGTTAACCTTTGTCATAAACAACGTCACACCTGTTCCAAAGCAGGCTTGACATGGATAAAACAGTTCTGTGCGAAACAATCTTTGATCTGAATTAGTTCGTGAAGGCCAGCCTATAAAACAATTTTTCGATTGCACTTACTATATGTATCATGAAAAGACAGGCATATATATTTAAGATACCTATGTAGGCTGTAACAATGTATACATACAGGGTGTCTTGTAAAATATACATTAATTTCAGCTCCACATGGAACAACCAGAAAAGTGGATTTTATGCTTAGTAAAAATCCCTTTGTTTTCGAGCGATTAGCACTTTTTAAATCGACAACTTTAGACATATAATAATCTTTTAATATAATTTTAAAGCCACCAAATCCAATCATAAACGTAGGGAAAAAACAGAAATATTCATCAATTAAAGACGATAGTTTACAAACATCCAAACTAGTCTAAACATTTGAGAGTGTTACTACACATAAAATCAAATTTTCTAAATGGTTTTGGCGTTTCCCATACTGATTAAAATGTTATCGACTATTATATATTATCGGAATTGCTTTGTGCAGCTATTTACGGTACACCCTGTATACTTACGTTAGTTCTTACATGGATATACAAGTGTTTATTCAAGCACTGTTTTATTCAATGAATAATAAATCCGTTACGTCCTAGCGGCAAGTTATATTGCATTTCGAGTGTCTCAACAAGGACAGTAGGTCGCCCGCAGGATTCCACTTTGTATTATACACACAGATATCTATGTAGATAAGATGTCAACAGCTTCGGGCCAAGAAAAGTAAATTCGTTTTCGAATGTTAATGTTTTTAATGCTGAGCGAAGGCGAACATAAAAATAACTCTTGCACACGCTTAATCCTACTTGGACAGGATAGGAAACAAGCCAAGGGTAAGTAACAAATAAAATGAAAAAGGAAACTCCAATGTCTGTTAGTGTATGAAAGCTTTTGACTTCAAGTAAGTAAGAGATTGTCTGCATTTTTAAAATTGTTGTGGTGAATTTGTTTTTATTTTTATTTTGTTAATCCTGATAATTAATAAATAGAAAAACAACGTAATAATTTTTTGACAGTTCCTGAAAATACCTTAGGGTCATTGGGATCAAGTTGGAAACCTCTGGTTTGCTGTGCATGTAGTTTATTGTACTACAATTAGTCAGTTCCCTGTATCCTGCTACTGTTTAAACTCAGAAGTGTGAATGAATCACAAAATAAAGACATTAAGAAACATTCGCGTTGCTGCTAAAAATAGTCGCATCCATCGGGCGAAACGTTCGACGAACATGCTACAAACAAAAAGAACCCGCTTTTGCCGCATGCTCTCTAAAAAATATCGATTGTCAACGTGATAAGCTCGCGGTTTTTTTATCACCGAATTGCTGTACACAAAATAAACGCGGTCATGAGTTTCCTGACAGGAGTGAAATTTACTTCCTTAACTCAGTTGTAGGTACGTAAGTGTGATTAAATACAAAGTGTCGTTTTTACAAAATGAATTGGCAGGTATTACCTATAACATACTTATTTTTCGTAGTTTTAATATTTAAAAAGTAAATTTGATGACTTGTTTATCACAACTTTATAGTTATAACTATCATATGCTTCAATTTTAATCTAATATAATTCGTATGAATGAGATTATTTATGCTAAATATAAAGTTCTTGATGGCTTTTAACCCACGTATTGTAGATTGTAGAGGTTACTTGACATTTTAACAAACACAAATCGTTACCTTCATCCATAATATCCAACTTCTGAAACTAGTTTCAGATCTTTTTGAAGAAGGCAATGGTATGAATCCCGAAACGTCAAGTGTCCTCAACAATATTGACGAGGTTTTAGAATCCAAGAACTTTTTTGTTGGGAACACAGTAAACTTAAAATTGGGTTATGCCAAAAGTTCGGCAATAAAACTAATTGAAATATACAGAGATGTGACTTATTTGAAATAATTGCATTAAAAATGCAAATACAAAATAAAAAATATCAATTTTTATCTTCCATTTAAATACTTTTTTGAGAAAAGCATACTTTTCCAAACGTATTTTCTATTTCTTAAATACAAAATCCATTGTTGCCGTTAAAAGTTTTGCTAGTATCACCGATCAAACTTTATATAAAATGATGAATGAAAGTTGCTCACATTGGCTATTGAAGGTATTTGAAGCTTAAAAAATGGCAAAGAGAATGTCTTCTAATTTTTTAACTGAAGAGAGGCCAAAAAATTCTAAACTCCTTGAAAATATTGGATCGATATTGTTTTCCGGGTTCAATGTCATGATCAATGGAATTTTGAAGTTCCAAATTGGTATTAGCACCTACCCAATCAACACTTATCGTACTTTTTGCAAGGAACTTCGAAATTCTATGAATTATGACAAAGAAAAACCCAAAACAATATCAAATTGAAATTAGCCAGCTGTGTAAAACTGAAAACTACAAGATATTGTGGTGTGCTAATAAATGCATGTAATCCAAAATTCTTACAAATCGATTCGAAAAACTTCACTAATTAAATGAACTCAAAGCTAAAGAAACTATGGATTCCATTTCTTTACCTTATTACAATGTACAAAATATCGGAAACAAAATGAATTTGTAAATATTTTGATATAAAATGATTGATGCTGATTTAACAGCAATAAAATTATTTGCAACCCTATTTTGGCATCAGTGTTTTTTCCAATTAAAACGATGCAAAGGCAAATAAGGAAGCATATAGAAGAATTATTTGTTGATTTTTTTTGTTTGTATTATTAAAGATTGTCATTTATCCTTATGCTTAAAATTTTGCTATAATTTAAAAAGAGAAAAACGAATATGACCTTTAGTAATACATGCAGAAAAACATGAAGAGCTAACTGTTCGTCATCAAGCCAGTCGGAATACAAATGTAACCGAAACCAATGCCGATTGAAAAAATTGAAATTTGCTTAACAGTACCTTTAAATAAGTTCATCACGAACTCATTATAATTTTGATACATGTGCTATGCAAATCAAACAAACGAAATCGATTCAATTGAAATTCACGGTAAGATTCATGCGGTCATTGCAGACAACACCTTGTTACTCATTATTCAGAAGGATATGCTAGAAGTGTTCCACAAACAAGTGTTAATTGTAATTTATTTTTCCCTTCTGAATCGTGAAATAATCAAAACATTACCATATGAGGTATTAATTCTGTAGCTATTGCAGATATTCTTCAAAACAAAGAAGAATTCAGGAGGAAAAGAAGACATTAGGAGACAATATATTCTACCGAAATGATTGAAAATAAAATTTGATAAAACTTACCGCGTTCCCTTATCATGCCAAAATTATCTGGAACAAAGGAAATAACTATGTTAGAACCTCACTAAAGCTTGAACATTAAAGTCGGTTACATAATATAAAAAGCTGCAAATAAGATCAAACAAATGAGAACAACATTGAAATCTATTGAATACATGCAATCGTCTCTTGGAAAATACGACGTGATACTGTAGGAAAATTCGTACAAAATAGATTTAGAGTTTCCTTATTTTTATCATACACCAATATTTCCCAAGAAATGACTTCAATTATTCGTTTATTTTTCTTATGCACATTGTATTATACCAAAAATATCTAGGTGTAGTTGTGCATATTTTTAATTCGAAAAAGTGTTGTTAACGTCACCAAGTAAATCCAGTGTGATATATAAACTTTGGATTTAATATTCTGTCGGTTGTTTTGTCGTTGTTGGCGAATGAAATGATTATGCAGCTATTTGTATGCGTACACATGCACAGCCTAGACTAAAATTCAGATTTTTTTTCAGAAATCGATAATATAATGCTTATTTTAAATGCGTGTACATCCTAGTCATGACTGGTAACCTCTAAGAATAAAAATCTTGAAATGCTAATGAGGGAAGGCATCTCCGATTTTAGACATATTATGTTGACTTTTGACTATTAATAAGAATAAAATAATCAAAAGGATTTACCCCAAGATTATCTTACGCTGAAGATGGTTATAATGTAAATGAGTGAAACACTTGTCCGCACCTTTTTAAATAATTGTGTTTATTAGGGTAAGTTCTATTATTTCCAAGCTTCTAAATGCATAATATTTGGGGTCATAGAGGTTGCAAATTCAATCGGGTATTGAGAAAGCATAGTACTTTTTGGTTGTTAATAATACAGTTGTTTGAGTATAAAAAATTCCTACTTCATGATATTTCAGCAAAATTAGCCACGGAGAAACTTAAGTTGATTTTCGTGTACATTATGCTTTTAATTTGTTATCCAAGTGTTTTCAGTTACTGAGACCCATGTTATTCAAGCAATCATTGTCATAAGGTCGCCAGGACTGGCTGGCGTGCATCTTCACTCTTTCCTATCTTGAGCTAATCTTCGTATTTCCTTAAAACTAGAACATCCCACACCCTTTACTTTTTATAAGCAGTAATTTGATCTACGTCAACCTCCTCTAACTCCTCCTAACTCCCGTTTCTACCTCTAATATGTCTCTGTCTAGCGCCCTTCATGTTTGAGAAGGTGTCCTACCAACCTATTTCCTCTATTTCTTATTGACATCCACACAGTCCTCTGTTCTCATATTCTTTCTAATACATTTCACTTCATTTCTAACCTTTTCTATTCTCGTCATTCGCGTGTATTCTATTCCGCCGCGGTCACCGTCCATGTTTCGCACCCGTACAATGCCGCGCTCTAGACATAAACCTTTAACAATCTTTTTCGAATTTTTAAATGATTCGTTCGCGAGCTTAGATGTAACTTCTTTTTATTGAAGGCGACTCGACCCTGCGCTTTCTGTTTTATATCTGTGCTCCTTCAATCCTGAGTTATCAAACTTGCTATATACCAAAAGTTAGTTACTTCTTCTAATTTTTCATCTCCTATCTCTATATTCGCTCCGAAACCTTCAACAATCGCATAGAACAGATGGGGTACCTCAGGAAAAATTTAGGTATCCGCCTACTACACTACTTCATAGGAAATCTTTCAAATGTATTTAGTAGTCTCAAGATAAAGCCTTAAGTTTTAGTATTTACCGTCAAGACAGACTTTGGAATAAGAGGAAAAAGCGTACTGCGATTCATTTTTGGTATTGTATTTTCACGTCATTAAAATACAATATAGTAAACCCAATTGAATAAAGCTCGGTAAACGTCTAGATGATGGGATGGGGGGGTCGAAAGAGGAGGTCTCCCCCACCACTGTACCATAAAAAGTTCGTGGCGGTCTCACCTCAATAAAAAGTTGTGGGGGTTCAAAGTTAACAAATATGCCAATTTTTATACATTTCTAGGCATGTAAATATTTATATAGTTATTCTTAAACAATATTCAAAGGTAAAACTAATGAAAAATACATAAAAATATTGAGAAAGTTATATAAAACATTATTTAAATATCTTTATCAATAGGGTAGGTTAGGTTAGGTTATCGGGTTTTGTTCAAGTGACCACCCTCTTTCGATCGCCCACCTCCACCCGCTTGAAAATATTTTTTTTATTGATTTTTATTTGAATTATAGTGTATGAAAATTGTCAAAATAATCAACTTTCCACCCCCATAACTTTTTATGGGGTTAAGACTGCCGCAAATTGTTTATGGGGTTTTACTCAGGTGACCACTCTCTTTCGATCCCCCCTTCCCCTATCCCCATATAACCCCCATAACTTTTTATGGGGGTGATACCGCCACGAACTTTTTATGGTACAGCGATGGGGGAGACCTCCTCTTTCGATCCCACCCACCCCATCATCCAGACAATGACCTAAAGCTCTATTTATGAATGTACCAAACGTTTGGCCTAAAACCGATGCTCGTTACGAAAACTGTAAACAGTTTTTCTCTGCTCCAACGACATTCGCGACAGACGTCAAGGCTGTTGCGCTTTACCTCACGCACTCATTTACATCGATGTGCGTGTACGTATGCGTATATTTACGTACTCTGAATATCTATGTATGTGGAATAAAGTTTGGCACGGTGCCAAATAACTACCGGGTTCAATAGACGGCAACCCGCTGAAAAGAGAAGAATATTGAAGTGATGATTGAAAGATTATGAATCATTAAAAGCAGGCGATCATCACGTTTTCAAGTGCTTCCTGCTTGCATCCTTAAATTTTCAACTAACGTTATGTTAAAAGGGCTATTTCTTATTTATGGTTTATACCAGGGGCAGTCAGGATATTATAGGTATGCTTTTTTTAATTCAATGAAAATTAGTCGACCTAAATGCTTCATAAAATATATCAACATATGTGGTAAATATGATTATTATATTTGACGAATTCTAATAAGTTTATGAAAAATTAATGACCCTTTTGATTCAAAGCTATTGAAAATTCAATTTATTCAAACCCATTTCTTGAATAACACTAATGAATCGCATATATCAAACATGATCGATTGGCATCCACAAAATAAGTAAATTCCTTGATTATATCATTTCATACTTTACGGCGTTTATCATAACTTATAACTGAGGGAATAGCATGAAGACTTCAAACACAATTTATAGTAAAATGTGTTTAATTAAAATTACCCCATTTTTTGTATTAACTACACTACAACAAAATCAGATGGAATATTTTTTAAAATTGAGTGATTCTTTAAAAATTCTTGATCGAGTCGATTTTATGTTGGGTATTGTTCAAGCAGCAGCATCTATCTATTACTTTCTATTTAGTTGGGGTTGCTCAACATCTAATGCTAGAAATGCATTTACACGATTAATTCAACAAATCGAACTGGGGAAAGTTGATGAAATACCTGGGTTTAAAATATTTCTTTTAATGAAAATCCATTAAAGTGGAATTTGCATATCATGTTTGCGACTTATCTGTTGAAATGAAGAAGGAAGGTGCATTCAATTACAAAACATGCAATTTATACACACAGCATTACACCGGATTTCTTACAAGATGTTCTTTTATTTACGCTATAGTTTAATTAGTTTCCGGTTAGAGAAAACTGGTATTGATTCTGACATTCTATATCTCCAAGTGTTAAATATAGAAAGCCTTATCAATTTACTGCAGTCTGTAAAAAGATAATTGTTATTTATTTTAAGTAAGTGGTTTTCGTTCTCCGCATTCTGTAATAAGAAATTATATAATGCTTTGTATTAATCCAAATTAAAAGGAATTAACTAACTCTGTTATCTATCTTACACGTTATTATTACAAAATTAATCATACTCAGGAAAAAAGGAGAATAAATAAGATCAAAATACCCCCAACGTATGTAAACAGAGTATGATGAATGATTTTATTGAGATTTTTAAGGTATTATCAACCTGAGCTTTTTAAAGTACCAATTTCACCCTAGTTCCACAAAAAACACCGAACAATATTAAATATTTGCGTAGAGAAGGTCTATTAGCCTGCGAATATGACTTGCACTAAACCAGTTTTATTTAAAGTAAAAACATACATTATCCGACAGTTTATTAACGCTTATACTTTTTTGTATGCACTTTTATTTGATATTTTAGATTAAAGGCCCTGTGACTCATATTGAATAGTGACTTATGTTCTGACCACCCTGTATATTAAATAAACTCTTTACTACATTCCTCTGTAAAATTAAATCAATAATCTCAAGTATTATTTATTGCGGCATTTGAAATTTAGAGTACTTTTGTCTAGAATTTTAATTTCAGCGCGACATTTTTGTCATTTCCTTAATAAACAAATTCGTAAGATTTTGAGTAAATATAGTCTAAAAGAACTTCCACATGATAAAACCTTTTCGGAGCCAAAGTTTAGGTGAATTATTTAGTTGCGCTTTCTAATTATAACTTTTCCATGATGATGGTATCCCAACCTAATAGCGGTTCACGTGAGATTAATTGCGAATAATATAATCCATCATTTTCATTACTACTATTTGCGAAAGAGAAAGATATGTAGAATGTAGATTGCTTGCTACAGTAATAATGAGAGTCCATGTGGTTAAGTGATAATACCTACCAGAACAGTGGTGTGCAGTTTTATTGGCGGTCATGGTGAAGAACTCATATTTTCTATAGCGTTCGCGTCACTGACCGATGGAACAAGGATAAAGTGAGGTAATGAGAGTTGTGTAATGGCGGAAATGCGTTGAACACAAGATAAATTTACAGTCATGATTTGATTCTTTCCAAACAATTAACTTATCTTATTATATAATGAGTAACATATGGGTACATTAATATTTACACTTACAAATAAACGTTGTAAACAAATGACTTCCGAATGTTTAATTGTGGAAATATTAAGAACCTTAAAATTGTTGGTAGTAACAAAATCTAAATTAGTTTCATATCATTGAGAGCATTAGTTATGAGTAAAGCAAGATAAGGACCAAGGATTTCCCAGTCTTGGTATTAGTCTTGGTCTTAAATATTCGGCCTTAGTCTGGTCTCGCTCAAATACTTCTAGTATTGCTCTTGCTGTTTTAATCTGATACTTTGTCTAAAAATTTCTATCATGTATGCGAGCTTGTAATGACTTTTAAAGAAAATAGTTGTAATAGTTATGAAAACTCGACATACTACTTTTCCTTCGACGCATAAATTAATCCTTTAGCGAAAAACATTGAAACAAAATTAGTTTCTCTCTCTATATTTCAACTATGCGTTATCCAGGCATGTGAATAAAGAACACACATACTCCGAGGATATCCTTTTTCGGATTCCTTTTTCCAAAGAGTCTAAAGAATATATTAAACTTGCTCCAAATAGTTTAATTCATAAAACGACTGGAAGTAATAATTTTTCGTTTAATTAGTCTAACATATTCGGTTTTCGTTTCAGTCTTGGTCCTTCTAGTATAAATATAGTCTTAAGCTTGCTAGAATAAGGACAGTCTCGATCTTGCAGTTTTTTGCTGATCACTAGAGATCTTACAATCGGGAATATTTCAAAAACGTCATCACGTAAAAAACTTCTTCTTTTCAATATCATGAATACCTATTCTACACTAAAACAACAAATAGTGAAGAATGAACAAGATTTACATATGCATTTTGCAGGATCTTCACGATTAATCAAAAAAATCTACACTGTTTTGTGTAACATCTTTACATTTCATGGCCTGTTGGTATTGTTTCACGTTTCCAGACATTTGTATGCGAATTAAAAACATTAATCAGGTATGCTAACACTTGTTAATGTAGTGTATACAGCGTTTTCGGCAGTGGTCATGCACCATTTACAGTTGCAACAACACGAATTATATTACATCGTTTGCTACGTGAACTTTGAATAAGCGTTCCATTTAAACCGATTCTTCTTTTCTTACAACTCAAGCATCCACTCGTTTTAAATCCATTTGTATGAAGTGCCGTTTTTTATCGTTAAGTGCAGCTAAATAATTAGCATACATAATATTTCAGGATCATCTTGAAGATCGGTTGGTAATCACTTTATTAATCAGTATTAAACAAGCCGTTTCAAGGAAGTTGAAAGTAGAAACCTGTTTTAAGTATTATTATATTTTGTCTCCTTTTTTGAAAGATTCACTTTGACTAAGCTTCTGAAAGAAAAAGAGTAATACAATCCTCGAAACGTTTCAAGATGGATGGATCAAGAAACTAAGGCCATAGTAAGCAGGAATTCCTGTCCCATTAGTCATGCATGTTGTGCCCGAATATAGCATTAAAATTATTGCCTTAGCAGTTAGAGAGGTAAAAGGCACAATAAATAGGAGAATGCTAATTTTGTTGTCGCTGAATTTAATTTCTATATGCAAGGGAAGAAAAAGTAGGAAAAGAGGAGACGAAAAATTAGAAGAAGTGGTCGATATTAGGTAAGTCAGATAAGTCAGGACGGAAGGAGTAGTAGGGATATAAAGCAGAAGATAGCACAGGTTCGAGCTACCTTCTGTGCTTGCGAACGATTAATTTAGAAATTCGAAAGAGATTGTTGAGGGTGTATGTTTGGAGCACGGTGCTGTACGGGTGCGAAACATTGACGGTGGGCGCTGCGGAAAAAGATTAAAAGGGTTCGAAATGTGGTGTTACATGCGAATGATGAGTATACCGTGGATAGAGAAGGTTACAAATGAAGAGGTATTAGAAAGAATAGGAGAACAGAGGACTACAAGGCGAGATAGGTTAGTAGGACACCTTTTCAGGCATGAAGTTCTAGTCATTAGAGACAGAAACGGGAGTTAGAAGTGGTACAGGTAGGCCTAGATTAGATTACTGTTCCCAAATAATTAAGGGTAACGAAGAAAAATATTAAAGGAGTCAACTTATTAAAAATTGGAAGCCCGATTATTCTCCGAGGGACCACAAACGGTTGAAAATTTAACGAACCGTATTATCATACAAAAGACGTGCGTCCTAAAAACTTAGTTAGTTGTGGGCATGATTTAGGCTAGAATTGCTCTCGGACGTGCCGAAGGTGCATGAGAAGCAACCTAATTAGTACTTGGTCGGTTTCTGATGTAACGGTATCTATGCCGAGACACTGCGGCACATGGATGACTGTCTTTGAACGTGTGTTGCAAGGTGGCATCTCCTCGCACTTGCTAGAAAACCCATTCGGAAGCTCTAGTTTGATTACGAGATTTCCTTCTCACATCCGTGACACTCAACGAAAGACATGAACAGAATTTGGAACACATCCTTAATTAATTAATTAATAAAGTTACTTTCTTTCGTTTCTGAGGATCACATTAAGAAAACGCACTTTACATTAGTACCTTTAATAGTCAATTACGTTATCATTATCAGTCTTTACTAAGGCTACAATCCGCGAGGGAAATAAGGTTCACTTAAGTTTAATTTTCTAATCACATAAGATCCAGTTACAAGTGATTTAATTGTAAATCAGTGTTTTGCATTTGGAATGAATCCGTTTCAATTGCAATCTTTAGGTCCTGCATTTTAATGATACTTATAGTATCTTTAGGTGTACAAAATTTATTTTGATTTATTGATTTACCTATAAGTACATAAAGTTTAATTCATTTAATTTCTAAAACTATTTACTGTGCCTTTTTGTGCGTTTAGACAACAAACATTTATTTCATCTTACGGGAACTCCACGGTGGTTAGGTTAGGTGAAATAGGCAATTACAATGTTTTGTTCATAGCTTTGACTACTTAGACGACATCTTATCCTGACTGCTATCCTGGTCCTGACTAGCTCCTAGGTGGCACAAATTGCTGTTACAATTATAGAAATACCGTCTAGATTTTTCATTTAGATACAAAAAATACCATATCTCAACACTCTTGATACTAATGATCAGCGAGGCAAGACCAAGTCTTGGTAGCATGCAACCTTTTTATGAGATTATATATGTTACCGGTACTATATGAAATTTAGGAATTGTATACAAATACCTAGGAAATGTATACAATTCCCAAGCTATTTAGCAAACGTATAAAATATTGCTTCAAAGATTTTTCAGTACACACATATCCTGGAAAATGTATACATTTCCTATGAATTGTATGAAATTCCGATATTGTACTAGGAAATGTATAAAACTAATTCTTTCTGAGAATAAAATACTCTAACATATCAGCCCGTCTCCGGCGGGGGACAAATTAGAGTTTCCTTCCTGCTGGAAACGGGCTGATATGTTAGAGTATTTTTTTTAAAGCATTAGTTTTTTATACATTTCCTAGTACAATATTGGAATTTCATACAATTCCTAGGAAATGTATACATTTCCCAGGATATGTGTGTATCTTTGAAACAATATTTTATACATTTCCTAAATAGTCCCGGAATTGTACACATTTCCTAGGAATTCTATACCATTCCTAGATTTCATACATTTCCGGTTAACATATATAAAGACGATAGCCCTATGGGCAGAACATTGTAGGACGGATTTAACTAATAAGGGATAATACTACAACCAATATTGTATATAAATGCAAACATTCGCTGATAGTTACATCGGCAATGTACCGTGAATTATGCCGCTGTCTGAACGTGAGTACAAATTGCAGAATAAGTTCGAGTTCAACGATGCAACAGCGGCAATACCACCGATACGAGACGTGAAGACGGTAATGAGATCGTTTACAATGGAACGACTGGCATTTTAAGTCAAATTGCACAAGCAATTGTTTGAAATATCTTGCATTTAGTTAAGCAGAAAACGCGACTGTATGCGGCTCGCAAAATATTGTATCTGTTGCCAACAAAAAACCGTCTACATAGAAAAAGCTTTTGCTTTCAAGCTTTAATAACATTGGAGTTGTGTTACTTATAGGTAGTATACAATGGAGGAAAAAGATTTTTCTGTATGTTATTAAGCAACAAAATTTAGATACTCTTTTTTACATGTACGTACATGAAATATGCTAACTGTAAACATTGAAAAATAGCTTGGATTCTCGTAGCCTTTTTTCCTCAATCTTAAATAATTGAAGACGTTTGTTTAAGACGTTCGAAATGACGATTGATAAAATTGTGTTAAATAGTGAATTCTGCCTTCAAAAATTATAAGAAAATAACCAAATTTGAAAAAAATCTGAGTCTTGCGTTGGTATAGCCCATGAATCAAAAAGGGTGATAGGCGAGGGGCGAGTTTCTCTTACTTTACTTACACAAAAATATTTCTAGAAATAGAAATGAGAAAAGTATAGAATTAGACAAAAAAACAGGCAATACGGAGCGAAGGTTTTTTTTAATTAAATTATACAGTCAACACACCAGCGTTTCGCCTTATATACACTACCCTGAGGAAGCCATACACCTAAGGCGAAACGTTGGTGTGTTGATTGTATAATTTAATAAAAAAGAACCTTCGCCCCAGATTGCCTGTTTTTTGTGCAAAAAAAGTTCAATTACTTTTACTTGAACAATTGATGGTATAACTAGGAACTAGTTTTGAACCACCTATATGAGGGATGAGGCTTACAAATTTGACAAAAGCTTTGAGACACTACGCGAACGTAATGAATTCTAGCATATTAAAGTTTTTAGCTGTAAACACTTACTTATCATCAACTTTTTTGTTGCTTTGTATGTTTTTTAGTGGATTATCACCGAACCAAAATAGTTTAAAGAGAATTGGGTCAGTAACCCAAGTTAAATGTTGCATTTTATATTTAGTGCTAATAGATTTCATAAAAGTAAACCTCGTCCAATATTATGTATTTGCTAATCATATTGTCGAAGGAGCGATTAACCTTTTGTTGTGCGTAAATTTATTGCTAACGTATTTCTTCAGGTAAATTTATGACTGAAAAAATGTAAATGTGGGTATACTTATGGTAGAAAATCGTATTACATAAACTGTTTAGAATTGTTAACCAATCTGTAGGACACTCGACCTTTTTTAAAAATGTGAAAATTAGCACTTCTTTAACATCAACTACGTTACAAGAAAAAAACGTTTAGCACTATCGACCCAAAATAACACAAGTATCTCTCGGTGTGGGTAAGTTTCGAAATGAATTAAAATTCTTATTTGGCAACACTGACCTTAATAAATGCATTTATTACGATACTGTTATTGTAGCAGATCATGACTTTTAATGCGTCGCCCTTGGCGAATAATTGAAAGTGGATTTCACTTACTTCCGATTTCTTTCATCAAAGCAATTTTGATGGATAGGCGTTAAAAATTTCCCATTACATGCCATTAGTCGAATACTTAAGCAGTTGCTTCCCTGTGAAAACACATGTGGGTTTCTTTGGGTGGAGGTGCAGGATGCACACAACACCAACGAGAACGCAGGCGATTACAAAGAAACAAAGAAGTGAAAGCGCAAGTGCTCTATCTTTATGTATATTCAAAAGATGTGCATAAAATTAAACCTGAGAATCAAAGTAACAAGCACGTGTGGGAAGTGTGATTTATTTAATGATTTGCAACGATCATTTAATTCCGAGAATAGCGGGATTTTATTAGAGATAGGCAATTTATATTTAACTCACGATTAACATTGTTAAAGGTGTATGTTTGGACGTGGCGCTGTATGGGTGCGAAACATGAACGGTGGGCGCGGCGAAAAAGAAAAGATTGGAAGCGTTCGAAATGTGCTGTTACAGGCGAATGATGAGGATACCGTGGATAGAGAAGGATAGAAATGAAGAGGTATTAGAAAGAGTAGGAGTGCAGAAGACTCTATGGAAGCCAATAAAAAATAGGCAAGATAGGTTGGTAGGACACTTTCTCAGGCATGAAGGTCTAGTCAGAGATATATTAGAGGCAGAAACAGGAGTTAAGAGGAGTAGAGGTAGACCGAGATTAGATTACTGTTCGCAAATAGTTAAGGATGTGGGATGTTCTAGTTTTATGGAAATGCNGCAATCGTCTCTTGGAAAATACGACGTGATACTGTAGGAAAATTCGTACAAAATAGATTTAGAGTTTCCTTATTTTTATCATACACCAATATTTCCCAAGAAATGACTTCAATTATTCGTTTATTTTTCTTATGCACATTGTATTATACCAAAAATATCTAGGTGTAGTTGTGCATATTTTTAATTCGAAAAAGTGTTGTTAACGTCACCAAGTAAATCCAGTGTGATATATAAACTTTGGATTTAATATTCTGTCGGTTGTTTTGTCGTTGTTGGCGAATGAAATGATTATGCAGCTATTTGTATGCGTACACATGCACAGCCTAGACTAAAATTCAGATTTTTTTTCAGAAATCGATAATATAATGCTTATTTTAAATGCGTGTACATCCTAGTCATGACTGGTAACCTCTAAGAATAAAAATCTTGAAATGCTAATGAGGGAAGGCATCTCCGATTTTAGACATATTATGTTGACTTTTGACTATTAATAAGAATAAAATAATCAAAAGGATTTACCCCAAGATTATCTTACGCTGAAGATGGTTATAATGTAAATGAGTGAAACACTTGTCCGCACCTTTTTAAATAATTGTGTTTATTAGGGTAAGTTCTATTATTTCCAAGCTTCTAAATGCATAATATTTGGGGTCATAGAGGTTGCAAATTCAATCGGGTATTGAGAAAGCATAGTACTTTTTGGTTGTTAATAATACAGTTGTTTGAGTATAAAAAATTCCTACTTCATGATATTTCAGCAAAATTAGCCACGGAGAAACTTAAGTTGATTTTCGTGTACATTATGCTTTTAATTTGTTATCCAAGTGTTTTCAGTTACTGAGACCCATGTTATTCAAGCAATCATTGTCATAAGGTCGCCAGGACTGGCTGGCGTGCATCTTCACTCTTTCCTATCTTGAGCTAATCTTCGTATTTCCTTAAAACTAGAACATCCCACACCCTTTACTTTTTATAAGCAGTAATTTGATCTACGTCAACCTCCTCTAACTCCTCCTAACTCCCGTTTCTACCTCTAATATGTCTCTGTCTAGCGCCCTTCATGTTTGAGAAGGTGTCCTACCAACCTATTTCCTCTATTTCTTATTGACATCCACACAGTCCTCTGTTCTCATATTCTTTCTAATACATTTCACTTCATTTCTAACCTTTTCTATTCTCGTCATTCGCGTGTATTCTATTCCGCCGCGGTCACCGTCCATGTTTCGCACCCGTACAATGCCGCGCTCTAGACATAAACCTTTAACAATCTTTTTCGAATTTTTAAATGATTCGTTCGCGAGCTTAGATGTAACTTCTTTTTATTGAAGGCGACTCGACCCTGCGCTTTCTGTTTTATATCTGTGCTCCTTCAATCCTGAGTTATCAAACTTGCTATATACCAAAAGTTAGTTACTTCTTCTAATTTTTCATCTCCTATCTCTATATTCGCTCCGAAACCTTCAACAATCGCATAGAACAGATGGGGTACCTCAGGAAAAATTTAGGTATCCGCCTACTACACTACTTCATAGGAAATCTTTCAAATGTATTTAGTAGTCTCAAGATAAAGCCTTAAGTTTTAGTATTTACCGTCAAGACAGACTTTGGAATAAGAGGAAAAAGCGTACTGCGATTCATTTTTGGTATTGTATTTTCACGTCATTAAAATACAATATAGTAAACCCAATTGAATAAAGCTCGGTAAACGTCTAGATGATGGGATGGGGGGGTCGAAAGAGGAGGTCTCCCCCACCACTGTACCATAAAAAGTTCGTGGCGGTCTCACCTCAATAAAAAGTTGTGGGGGTTCAAAGTTAACAAATATGCCAATTTTTATACATTTCTAGGCATGTAAATATTTATATAGTTATTCTTAAACAATATTCAAAGGTAAAACTAATGAAAAATACATAAAAATATTGAGAAAGTTATATAAAACATTATTTAAATAGCTTTATCAATAGGGTAGGTTAGGTTAGGTTAGGTTAGGTTATCTGGGATAACCCCCATCCGTATGACG
>NW_020439003.1:2579276-2592056 GCF_000699045.2 Agrilus planipennis | reverse complement strand
CATCGTCAGAGTAAAACTCTATTTGGCTGAGCACCTCGATACACCTGTCCAAAGGAGTGAGTTTGTAGTTGTAGTAGTAGTAGAAGTATTCGCTTGCCGTTTCCACCGTGGATTTCCACCAACTTGCTGCTGAAACGAGACTTTGTATAGACAGACGGTGTCGGTCTACGGCTCGTGCCGCTTTACGCAGATGCACCAGTGCACCGGTTATATCGCTATACAACAAACAACACGCTCCATTACTGGTATCATCAGCTGCTGTTGTTGCTTCTGTTGTTGGAATAGAGCGCAAAACGTACAAGAAAGCTCCGGACGAGTCCGCGACGCCGGTGTTTCCCGGATATGTTGTGAACGGACCGATGCATCCCGTGCCGAATTTTCGCGGCGGTGACTGACGAAATCGTAATCGATTGTTTTGTGAACTTTTTTTGTGGCAAAGTTTATTAATTAAGTACTTACTTGACTTAGCACCATGTGCAGCAAAGAACAAATAACGGAAATAATGGATAAAATTCATATGGTATGTTAATCTATTGAAATAAGACTAAATTATTTTCATAATAAATTACATTTTAACAATCCTTGGCGTTTCAATTTGTAATGTGTAAAATTTAAAACTTTTTCAGAAGATTCATATCAGATAAAAAAAATAACCATCATACCGGTTATTGTGTTTTTATCCTTTTATCATCTACAAGATTTTAAAATCGTCCTTGCTATTTTACAAAAATTTTCAATAAAGATAGAAATTTTTGTTATATTTACTATATATCTTAAAATAGTAACTTGCCAATAAAATTATCTTTTCAGTTGTAATAATTTTTCTTTTGGAAAAGTGAATCCAGTGTAACATGTATGTTTGAATGCATGAAAACAAATTGTGTAATTTAGTTTTTTGGTAATTTTCTTTAATATTCCTGTCCACCTCAAAACTGCTACACTTATGTATTAAATTTTTTAATATCTTTTGGGAAAGTAGCTATTACATGTTTTGTAATCGATATCGCAAATGACGCATAAAATTCTCAAATTATAATATAATCTAATAAGTTGATTTCAAATACGTCAATTTCCATTAATATAAGTCGGAAATGCCTGATCGACAAACAATTTGTATGACTTATTAGTTACTAATTTGACTGTAAAACGTTTAGCTATTTTATTGATATAGCTACAAATTAATGTTCCTTTCCATATTAACAGTATGTCTCAAAAAAAAAAAAAACTTTGTAACGTAATACTTCAGTACATTTGAAGTAGGTAATATAAAAAATTAAACACATGTATGAACTTTAATCAATTGATTTATTCCAACGTCATTTTCAAAAAGTAAAAATTTTATTGGATGTACATTATACATTGTAGACACTGAAAATTATTCAATTAATTATGAAAAATTTTTGTTCACATTACATTTAGATTTATGATCTTTACACTAATCATACGAAATAACTAATATTTGATTGATAGATAGATTGCAGTTACCCATTGTGAATTGATTAAGTGAAATTTGTGAAAAAAAGTATTATATTTATTTTCACAAAAGTCCTAGGTCAGTTACCTTCCTATATATACACATATATATCAATTATTCACTAATTTGCATTCCACAAGAAGAAAGAACAATCATGGTAACCTACTAAGGAAATGAAAGTTTGGAGAACGATTCTCCGAGGCGGTTTATTGATCAGTAAACGTCTTAATGCCATTTGATTTAATAT
Organism: Agrilus planipennis; assembly: GCF_000699045.2. Lineage (NCBI taxonomy): Eukaryota > Metazoa > Arthropoda > Insecta > Coleoptera > Buprestidae > Agrilus > Agrilus planipennis. Next base: position 2,590,335 of record NW_020439003.1, on the reverse strand, counting down.
TACATTTCAATTAAACAATGGACATTCTTCTAATCCTAAAGAGACAATTTAAATTTTACCCTACAACGCGTCTATATTCGTTCTTTTATAGGACGGTTCGTAAATAGTATCGAAAAATAATTTAGTTAACCATTGAAAAACATTCCAGTACATTTCAAACCTTTTAAATTCGCTGTAATTTAGATAATTACCCCATTGTGTTTCGAAATAATGGTTACTAAATTGCCCATGGACATACTATGCACTCAAAACTACCACGGACAAATTTGGTCACATGTAATCGTAGATCAATTTAAATGCAGTACTTTTTTTAACAACGTGTAAACGAGGTAATAAAATAACAATTACTGGGCATAGTTGGTATGTCAATTTATTTATATGTATAATGTATTTACTTCATAATTTAGTTAATGAGTTGGCTTTACAAATAACGATGAGGAGGAAAAGTGCTGTCTGACAACAAATGTTTTCAATTGTATTAGACGCCCGATAGATACGTAGGAATCTGGATGTCAATTAAAATGTAATTTGGCCTTTTTCTTTCATTATATAAAAAAATTGGTTAATTTTTAAAATGTATTGTATTTTCCCCCCAAAAGCATACCCACTATTGGTTAGCTATTCATACAAATTTCTTACTTCTATTTGTTTTTCATTATAATCATCACCATAAGGACGTCAGTCCTAAGACTGGTTGGACACGTACCTCCACTCTTTCCTATCTTTCCCTAAAACTAGAACAGCAAACATCCTTAACTATTTGCGAACAGTAATCTAATCTAGGTCTACCTCTACCACTCTTAGCTCCTGTTTCTGCCTCTAATATGTCTCTGACTAGACCTTCATAACTGAGGTGTCCTAGCAACCTATCTCGCCTATTTTTTATTGACTTCCATAGGGTTCATAAAATCGTATTATGTTTATAAAAATAATTAAAAATAAACGAAACTGGAGAAATTTTCACGATAAAAAATAACTTTAACCCTAAGTGCACAGTACTTACTTGAAACATACTTATGCCAATGAAGTTTTAGAGCAAACTTTTCGATGTTGCAATTTCGATTTTTTCGTGCCTTATTTTAAAATAAACAAATTCAAAACCACGACAGGCAAAAGACAGTTTATTTAAAAAATCGACATTAACGCTTCTACAGTTTTTAAATGTAAAGTGTACTTGCTCCATGTGGTTTTAAAGCAATTTGTTCTGTTTTTACATGCATATTATATGTTGGAGTATAATGTTAATGTTTTACATCTTCATAATACTACATTATCACATCCCGCACATTTGAAGAAAAAAATTATTTTCATCAACTTTAAAACCTCTTCTTTGATAAAATTTCGCAATAAAAGGCGAAACGTTAGTGTAAATAAATTTATCGAAAAGTTTGGGTGCTACTTTAGTATGTGGTCCTTGTCTAACGATCCACCTGTACCTATTCCTAGCTACTTCCCGGACTAATAACTAGTGCAGTTTAAAATATTTATCGTATTGTAATTTCACCATTATATCCGCTTCTTTCGGGTTGCCTTTTACTACCGTAACTTTAGATTACACGCAGGCGTAAATAATATGCCAGAGGTAGAACGCATACTGAAGAAGACAAAGTTTGTTGTAAAAGATTGATATTTAATTAGGTATTGGATTAGTAGAACGCCAATTTCAAGGTTTCCTTTTAGTTAGCCGGGTACCGACTAATATGGACAGTTCGCTTGTATTAGTTATGAATGCATTTTTCGTGACTTCATTTGAGTGTTTTTATATTTATCTACCTACACCTATCGGTTATTTTGTCAAGGTTTTATCAATAATATCTTTGGGTTTACACAGAATCGTCTCATTTTTTATGTAAGTATAGATATTTTTCATTCTACTTTCAAACATTATTTAAAAGATGATCTACTGTTACCAGCATTTTACAACAATACTGATTACGTACCCATTAATCTTGTTAAGATTTTTTAGTGATACACTTGCAGTAGTATTTTTTATTCTTAGAATAAATAAATTATTCTTTAAAATCCTTTTACTGTTTTTACGGCGTACATATTTAACTATCAGTAAATTTAATCGGTGTCTCTTTTATATAATAAACACATTTTTTTATTGTTTATATCAGCAGTATTTCTGAAAGTACCTGCTAATGTACGGGTGCTCTCGATTGGCTGTGTGTTGCTATTGCTATTTTTAAACAAAAATTCGATTTTTTTTGGACGTGCACCGTAGTAATCTCCACTATTATGTCGTAGAATAGATTTTGCATTCTTGCAGCACAAGTTTATTTTATGGGTTCCATTCGTTATTTTAATTGCATTTTGGATAACAAATATAATCGTTTCATCCAGTGTTGGGCCCAAGAAGGCTCTGAAGAAGTCAGGGCAAAGTTTGTTGCTACATTCTAGAAAATACTGCAATGTAATTTATTTTTTATGCATTATACCTAATCTGTAAAAGTACCTACCCGGAATTGATAAACTTTTCTTAATATTAAGGAGACTTCTGCTAACCTCATATGTCTCTCGAAATCGGACTTTTTGTAAAGATTTAAATTCGTTAGAAGCTTTCCTCATTGCATTCAATCTTTTTGTTGCTGTTTTTTTTAATGGGTTTTATATTTTTCCTTTTTTTATAAAATTATCTTCACACCGAATTTTGGTTTACATCAATAGTTATTTTAGGAAAAATTAATAAAGAACTTGACATTTTAAGTCAATTTTAGTGTCAATTACTTTCAATGAAAAAAATAAGATGATAATTGAATTACGCAATTTTCTTACCTATTATTAGAAATCGTGTGAACGCTGGAGCGAAACTGCATGATCTCTCATGGGCTTGCTCTAAATACATATACATACCTACATGAACGAACATATATTCCTAATTAAAATCGCAAGTGCTAGTGAATGCCAATAAAGATAAAAAGGTTATTCTTAAAGTAAAGTTCATCGCGTACTTGATTGTAACATTTCGGGTACGCGAAGTACTTCCTTATAGAATCAAGAGTATCAGCTAAAATCGTATTTACTTTTACAAGCGTCCTGGTCAGAGAATTTAACCAAGCAATAAAAAAAGCAGTTTGTTAAAAAATAAGATGGTTTAAGATGCTTACGTTTTGTCTAAAATATGATAAAAACAGCAAAACGAGTACACTTTCTAAAAGATAGTTATGGAAAGCGTTCTAAGAAATGCAATAATTATTTTTTTTATTTCATCGAATTGCAAATGCGATACTGTAAAGAGATTAAACAAACGATTAGGGGTGGTGAACTTTTAAAAAATAATTTGATCTATCCGGAAATTGAATTTCTTTGTGATATACAACTGGAATATTTGTTATTCCCTCTTAACATAGATATTGCTTCATATTAATTTCTCCTATTTTCTACCTCAAGTTTTGAGTGCGAGCTATCCTAATTAATATTATAAATGCGAATGTGAGTTTGTTCGTTGGTTACATTTTCACGCATGAACTAGTCAACCGATCATCATGAAATTTTGTAGACACATGGTCAGGGGTACAGACAAGGACATAGGGTATCTTTCATCCAGAAACAGATAGCTGTTCCCGAGGGATAGCAAATTCAATTTTATGTAGTCGTCCAAGATCTTTGACAGGTATAAACGTGGCTGAAATCTAATACAGTCTAAATGGTCTCTTTAATTCGAAATTCTTTAATTTTATTTGAAAAAATCAGCCGCAGCGATAAGCTTCAGTTACTATTACCACCACAAATTTACACTGCAAACGTCATCCTCCTTTTATTTTGGAGAACAATTTTGTTGTGCTCCACTAATATGACGTAACGTAAAATTAATAAATTGCTTGATATTGATTTTGATTAAGTAATCACATTTAAGTTTTTAAGATAAGTTTAAGTTATAAAAAAAAATATTACCTGGAGATTTCTTCATTCAGATTTCAAGTTATATAACGAACTTCAATACGCAGTTTATTTGAAACCCGTTAAAATTACTTTAGTGTGAACCGCAACAAATTCATATTTGAAGGACTCGTTCGTTATTATTAGCGGGCAATTTGTTGCATCGCATCTGGTTAAGTGATTCGGCTCTTGATTTAATATCTCGTCCCATTACCTGGTTTTTACTTTCTCGCAAAAGAAGCCGGCTCAGACATTCCACAGGTATCGTTAAACTCTAATGATAATAATAAATAAATATTGTCGGTCGCGGCAAAACATATAACAAGAATAACATACGGGATTATACTCTGATTGTTAATGTTACCATATTCAAATATACTGCAAATGCTTTTCCAAACTCATACTTTTAGTGAATTAATAGTACGCCCATAGAAGGGTGGTCTAAAACAGTCTTCCGTTGGTGCATTTAAATAAATTGAATTTTTTACTAGTAACTAATAAACTGAAAAATATTTGATAATCAAATCCATAAAGTTGTTAGAAATTGAATAAAAAGTCGACGAAAATTTCAAGATCTCCAACAAGTATCCTGAATCAGGCTTTTTATTTTTCGATGAAAACTAATTGTTTTATGTAGGTATGTATCTATATAAAGAAATATTTGGGAAATCAGAGATGAAAAATTAAGTAAAAGCGATAGATATTCCGTAATGAAAATTTGTTCATTTTATGTGATTAATTTTTAAATTTTAACATTTGAATGTTCATTTTCAGACTATCAAATAATTTCACTTATCAACACCATGCTTATTAGGCTCCTCCCATTTGATGGATCCCAATATTTATTTAACTTTTTTTTGTTTTGGTTTCATACTTCCCACATGATAATAAAAAAATCCAATCTCAGGTATACATGCATTTTTTTTGCGATTGCTAGCGGAAAATTCTAGTTTTTACAAAAAATATTTTAAAGAATCTCCACACGTATGACCATCACAATATTTCATGAGTTGTAAATTCAATATTATTTTTATCAATCACAGGACGATTGTGGTTTACGTTGACGTTCGAAAAGGGAAATTTCCCATCAATTGGCAGCACTGGCCGTTCGAGATCCATTGCCAGACGTTGTCTACTTTATTTCTTGCCTTAACGATTTCCGCGAGTGTTTCCTCGTTGCAAAGAGTATGTTATATTCGGAAAAGCCGTTATGATAAATACGTAATTGTACAGGTCGCATGCTTGCAAGTAGTAACAAACCAGTCAAGGAACTCTTGAGTTCGCCTCTTTCTTCTCTCCTCGATATAATAATATGAAGCAAATCGTTCTAGAGGGCATCATTAAGAGAACTAATCGTTTAGAAAATAAACTCTGATCAGATTCGTAAGCTCGAACTTTACGAACACAATCATGAAATCGTTTAAGTAAGCGCACATTACACGAATAAGATGCATTTCCACAAAGTATTTCCGAGAGTTATTTATTAGAAGGTCACTTAACAGGTTGAAACGATTGCAGAACGCCTTAATATTCAAGTAATTTACATCTAGCAATATAATATAAAAGAGACTGCAAGCGACTGAAATGATTACANAACATGAACGGTGGGCGCGGCGAAAAAGAAAAGATTGGAAGCGTTCGAAATGTGCTGTTACAGGCGAATGATGAGGATACCGTGGATAGAGAAGGATAGAAATGAAGAGGTATTAGAAAGAGTAGGAGTGCAGAAGACTCTATGGAAGCCAATAAAAAATAGGCAAGATAGGTTGGTAGGACACTTTCTCAGGCATGAAGGTCTAGTCAGAGATATATTAGAGGCAGAAACAGGAGTTAAGAGGAGTAGAGGTAGACCGAGATTAGATTACTGTTCGCAAATAGTTAAGGATGTGGGATGTTCTAGTTTTATGGAAATGCGAAGATTAATTCAGGATAGGACGGAGTGGAGGTGCGTTTCCAACCAGTGTTAGGACTGACGATCTTATGATAATGATGAGGGACCTTCTTTAAAACAAAACGTTTTCAATTAATTTCGTAGTGCAAATAAAGAATGAGTAAGCCATTTTCATGCTTTCGAGGACACTGTTGGGTTAAGAACAAACATTCTTGAGCTCTAATTTCCTACCACCAAACAACAAGCTAACCTAACCTTTTGGGACGTAGCACTTATCTCTGATGCACATTCGATTCTGGGAAGAATTTCCCATTACAACTTAAACTATGTACAAACATTTTGCATATATGTTTCGCACTATCCGAATTAATATAAGTATTGGACCCATCGACGATATCAGCATCGAATGCCACTGCATATTCTGTAACTCTATAATCTAGATAATAGCCTAAGCATTCGACTTCACACAAGCCAATAACAGAATCTCTCACTTTAATCTAACGTAAGCCCAAGTTGCAAAGTCCTTACACATATGAATTACTTCATATTAAATATTGAAATTCAAACACGCTCCACACGTTAAAAATGGATAATTTTAAATCAAAAATTCCGATTAAATGACAACATCCTGGACATCGAAAGTAAGTCTAAAGCACAGTTTGATCTTTTAATTAAGCGTCTTAATAGCCAGGCCGCTCCATAATTTTGTATCTTGGATAGAGATTAGCCCTACAAAATTATGTTACAAACTTACCTAATGTTGTAGTTAAAAATACCAAAAGAAATTGAGTATCTGCCTTACAATTAGATAAAATTTAAATGGCAAGACGATATTGATTACATTTTCTAAATATAACATTTGTTTCCGTACTCTTCTCAAAGTATATTACTATGACAAATTGGATTTAACAGTGCTTACAAAATAAGCACCTGTAACGTAAGACTGTAACAATACCCTTGCATGGAAATTTATTGTTGCATGAAATTAATGACAGGTGCTGTTACAAGGAAGTCTACAGTCAATCAGTTCCAAAAGTTTTCATCTTTTACATTTATGTATGTTACTACATAGTTACAATATAAATCCCGCTTGAAGTCATGAGTTAATTGAATATTTATCAAAAATTGTTTAACACTAGCAGTATATTGCGCCCCAAATATAAAAATTATTTTATTTAATTAAGAATTTAAATTGTAAAATTCATCATTTCGAAGTAGCTACGCTATTTATGTTTACGTTGTCTTTGCGCATAATAATTAATTCAAAAGGCTTGTATGTTTAATTTGGTTTCTCGTTATGAATTAAAGGGAAAATTTAAAGTCATAAAAATATAACAGCAGCTGAAATAGCGCTACAAATCAAATGTCTATGGTCTTCGTAACTTATAAGAACTTAGGCCCTTTAAGCATGTCCTACAAACTGAAACGAATCTAGGACAATTGCAGACCTGGACATTTGCAAACCTGTCATTAAGTAGGACATTTGCGGACCTCACCCTAATTACGTTTTCTTATTGGAAAGTATTGTTCAAATAGCAACGTCTTTGGCGAGACATTTACTTACTTCTTATTATATACAGAATTACGTAATATGTATTATTGTACGTATAATTCAATATATAGAAATAACATTTAATAACATGAAATTAATTAACCACAGGGGTAATGGGTTGACAATTAGCATTTACCTACAACTATGTACCACTACTTGAATAGACATTGTGTTGAGCGATCACAACAGCTGTTATTACATAAAATCGGACTCTCTCCTTTGTTTTGTTACCGGCCTTTACCACTGTAATTAACAAAAATCTTAAATCGCCCGAATTTACAATCGCCGCATGTCTCACCATAAATAGTTATACCTAAACCGTATTTGCAAATAAATATGATAACTAGAGTGAGGTCTGCAAATGTTTCGGGTTCGCAAATGTTCAATAAATTACCATTCAAGATAAAGAAATCAGATGCTCGAAAACTTTCTTCATGATTAAATTAAACTTGATACCTATCAAGTAAGTAACAGTTTAGAGGTTTGTTATGTTATTCTGTTTTTACATGTAAGTGTTTTGTTTTACTGGTAGGCCATAGTTACTATATTACCTCTGCATGGTCATAACATTGAGGGTGAGACATGACTTTTTTAATAATAAGTCATCATCATAAGGACGTCAGTCCTAAGATACGTACCTCCATTCTTTCCTATCGTGCTCTAATTTTCGCATTTCCCTAGAACAGCCCACATCCTTAACTATTTACGAACAGTAATCTAATCTAGGTCTACTTCTACCCCTCCTAACTCCCGTTTCTGCCTATAATATGCCTGAGAAGGTGTCCTACTCACCTATCTCGCCTTTTACGTATTGAATTTCATAAAGTCCTCTGTTCTTCTATTCATTCTAATACGTCTTCATTTCTAACCTTCTCTATCCACGGTATCCTTATCATTCGCCTGTAAAACCACATTTCGAATGCTTCTAACCTTTTCTTTTCTGTTGCGCCCATCGTCCATGTTTCGCACCCGTACAGCGCCGCGCTACAATCATACACCTTTAACAACCTTTTTCGAATTTCTAAATTAATCGCGTGCATAGAAGACACTACCCTGCGCTATGCTCTGCTTTATATCCCTACCTACTACTAAGAAGTAGATAATGATAAAACGGAAAATTTCTAGAGAACGTTGGATAAAACTAAATATTTGTTAGGTACCTGATAACCTCCAAGAAATTTTAGCGGACAAGGACCAAACTTTATCATGCAAATCCTAAATGATTAGAAATCAGTGTACTACATAGTTTTATTTTTATGAAGGAGACTCTTTGTAGCTATATTGTCTGTGCGGTTTTACTGCCTGCATCTGTAATAAAGTAAACCGATGTGGGTATGGACAGACCGCAGGGTGCCAATCGTCAAAGTGATTTGCATCAATATCACTTGGTATTTGTGTGTACATGTGCATCATCATCATCAACAACGAACACAAAAATGATACCACTTTCTCGTGAAAGAGGCGCCGATTTTTACCACACAAATGCATATGAAGTGGGTCGTTGTTGTCGACTAGTACAGGCTTCGTACGAAATGTTCCCGTACACTTGCGGTCTCCATTCTCTCTCGCCGTCATCGTCAGAGTAAAACTCTATTTGGCTGAGCACCTCGATACACCTGTCCAAAGGAGTGAGTTTGTAGTTGTAGTAGTAGTAGAAGTATTCGCTTGCCGTTTCCACCGTGGATTTCCACCAACTTGCTGCTGAAACGAGACTTTGTATAGACAGACGGTGTCGGTCTACGGCTCGTGCCGCTTTACGCAGATGCACCAGTGCACCGGTTATATCGCTATACAACAAACAACACGCTCCATTACTGGTATCATCAGCTGCTGTTGTTGCTTCTGTTGTTGGAATAGAGCGCAAAACGTACAAGAAAGCTCCGGACGAGTCCGCGACGCCGGTGTTTCCCGGATATGTTGTGAACGGACCGATGCATCCCGTGCCGAATTTTCGCGGCGGTGACTGACGAAATCGTAATCGATTGTTTTGTGAACTTTTTTTGTGGCAAAGTTTATTAATTAAGTACTTACTTGACTTAGCACCATGTGCAGCAAAGAACAAATAACGGAAATAATGGATAAAATTCATATGGTATGTTAATCTATTGAAATAAGACTAAATTATTTTCATAATAAATTACATTTTAACAATCCTTGGCGTTTCAATTTGTAATGTGTAAAATTTAAAACTTTTTCAGAAGATTCATATCAGATAAAAAAAATAACCATCATACCGGTTATTGTGTTTTTATCCTTTTATCATCTACAAGATTTTAAAATCGTCCTTGCTATTTTACAAAAATTTTCAATAAAGATAGAAATTTTTGTTATATTTACTATATATCTTAAAATAGTAACTTGCCAATAAAATTATCTTTTCAGTTGTAATAATTTTTCTTTTGGAAAAGTGAATCCAGTGTAACATGTATGTTTGAATGCATGAAAACAAATTGTGTAATTTAGTTTTTTGGTAATTTTCTTTAATATTCCTGTCCACCTCAAAACTGCTACACTTATGTATTAAATTTTTTAATATCTTTTGGGAAAGTAGCTATTACATGTTTTGTAATCGATATCGCAAATGACGCATAAAATTCTCAAATTATAATATAATCTAATAAGTTGATTTCAAATACGTCAATTTCCATTAATATAAGTCGGAAATGCCTGATCGACAAACAATTTGTATGACTTATTAGTTACTAATTTGACTGTAAAACGTTTAGCTATTTTATTGATATAGCTACAAATTAATGTTCCTTTCCATATTAACAGTATGTCTCAAAAAAAAAAAAAACTTTGTAACGTAATACTTCAGTACATTTGAAGTAGGTAATATAAAAAATTAAACACATGTATGAACTTTAATCAATTGATTTATTCCAACGTCATTTTCAAAAAGTAAAAATTTTATTGGATGTACATTATACATTGTAGACACTGAAAATTATTCAATTAATTATGAAAAATTTTTGTTCACATTACATTTAGATTTATGATCTTTACACTAATCATACGAAATAACTAATATTTGATTGATAGATAGATTGCAGTTACCCATTGTGAATTGATTAAGTGAAATTTGTGAAAAAAAGTATTATATTTATTTTCACAAAAGTCCTAGGTCAGTTACCTTCCTATATATACACATATATATCAATTATTCACTAATTTGCATTCCACAAGAAGAAAGAACAATCATGGTAACCTACTAAGGAAATGAAAGTTTGGAGAACGATTCTCCGAGGCGGTTTATTGATCAGTAAACGTCTTAATGCCATTTGATTTAATATTACATTTCAATTAAACAATGGACATTCTTCTAATCCTAAAGAGACAATTTAAATTTTACCCTACAACGCGTCTATATTCGTTCTTTTATAGGACGGTTCGTAAATAGTATCGAAAAATAATTTAGTTAACCATTGAAAAACATTCCAGTACATTTCAAACCTTTTAAATTCGCTGTAATTTAGATAATTACCCCATTGTGTTTCGAAATAATGGTTACTAAATTGCCCATGGACATACTATGCACTCAAAACTACCACGGACAAATTTGGTCACATGTAATCGTAGATCAATTTAAATGCAGTACTTTTTTTAACAACGTGTAAACGAGGTAATAAAATAACAATTACTGGGCATAGTTGGTATGTCAATTTATTTATATGTATAATGTATTTACTTCATAATTTAGTTAATGAGTTGGCTTTACAAATAACGATGAGGAG
>NW_020439003.1:2469384-2575108 GCF_000699045.2 Agrilus planipennis | reverse complement strand
CACGACCCTGCGCTATCCTCTGCTTTATATCCCTACTACTCCTTCCATCCTCACTTATCTGACTTCCTAGGAATCTAAAATCAGCCACTTCTTTTAATTTTTCGTCTCCTATCTTTATATTCGCTCTATCCCTACTTTTTCTTCCCTTGCATACTAGTATTTTAGTTTTACTTTTATTTATTTTCATACAGTACTGATCTGTCATTACCGCTTCCATTTTATTTAAAGCTATCTCTAGGTCCTCCTTGAATAAATAATATTTGTGCTACTATCTTTATTGATGATAAGAATTTCTGAAATAAGCTAACTGTTAAAACGTTTAATTAAAAATTGGAACGAACTTACTCGCCTACTTTTGATGTTCAGGATGTTCTCATTTAATTGAAATTTTCAGATAAAAATCGCAAACTACACAAAATTTAATTGAGTTGTATGGAACAGTAACGCAAAACCGAAAATTCCACATCAAACGTTTAAAAGTAACAGTCTCTAAATGAGGATGACACTTTTGGTATCCAGATTTGGTCGAGTTCAGCTAGTTATATTTATTTAGAAAAAACAACTTTTATTATAGTTATGATTTTTTTTCAAAAATTTATGAATTTAATAAGACGCCACAGGAAAGTACTCATTTGTTTTGATTCGCCTTTTAAATCAGATTAATAAATTGAAGAAAGGCCTGCGCTTTCTCCTCGTTTGTATTAGATATTTCTAAATAATACGCACATTTATCAAACTGTGGGATAGAACCGTCGTAAAATTAAAATGATGAGATTGATAGGACTGACAAGTTGAATAAATAACAACCTCTGAAGAAATACAGTTTAAAAGGTTTTCGTTGACCAACCGTTACACTATGGAATGATTAAATCTATAGATATTTAATTAAAAAACGGTTAATCATAGCCATATGAAAAATCGTCTTAATTTTGAGGTATTTGGAGCACCCATATCAAGGAATGATACTATTAAACATTGAGAAATACCATAACCTGTATTAATTAAAAAAAATTTCTTACGATGTTTGTTTATTAATTTGTTTGGTAATAAATTATAATAAAATGCAAACCTTATGGGAATACCTGGATAGGTACTACAGTACCTTTGGTGGATGAGGTCAATTGGTACCTACAATTATCTGTTAAATACCTACATTTTAAGTTTTTGTTCTGAAATGGGTGAAATTATCTTAATTTTTAAAATGTCCTGCTACAGGCAATAACGGAGAGAAAAGGTGAAAAATTATAAAATAACCCCTTATCCTGTACGCCATTGTGTGGTGCGAAGATACGTGGCATGACGAGTTTCTCTATTCTAATGAGTGAGAAGCAAATATGGGAGGCACTAATACATTCGAGCAAAAAATTACTACATTTCATTGTTTTTACTTCAATTATTATAATTCTCAAGCTCACGTATATCTAGCGTAATGGTCTTTATTCGTGGTAATTGACAGGAAAAACGATTTTCGCATTTGAAAGCTTTTCTACAGTTTATTTTACGTTATGATGATAATCGTGTAGAGGGGAGGTGTGCATATCCAACCAGTCTTAGGAATAATAACCTTATAATGATGATGAAAATTATCACTCGACTGTTTTTTTGTTGACTTACATTGCAAAATTTATTTCCACAAAAAGCTCCTTTGATTTTAACAGAATAATATTAAGGACCATTCGATCGGTGAAAGAATTTTTGAAATCGGATGAGTATTTTCAGATTATATCTTTATAATATTAGTATATCGATGAATTAACTGCTTTTTTAATAACTTAATAACTTTTGCATTTATAAACAACTTGTTCCATTTATTCATTAGAAATTTCGTCTAATAAAGTAGTAAGAAACACGCATGCAAGAGATTGTCAGGCTAAAGGGGTAATAAGTATCCTTAAATGCTAAAAAGATATGTTTGCAAATGAAGCAAATAGTTGAATAAATACATACATAAGCAAGGGACGCATATAAATTACCGAAGAAGAAGTTATATTTCAATTTGACGGGCGATGTCATAAAGAAAATTATTGGAGATTCGTATGAGTGGAATTTATAAAATTTCACTCTCGTATCTCGTCCTCATATTATTTATAAATGTACGTATCTAATGTTCCTAACAGTGAAACGCTACATGTAGTAAGTACATAAAGTAAGTACGTACATTCATTATAAATATGTAGCTTAATACCTACTTGTGAAAACGCTGTTTGAGACGCAAAAATGTAAAGTAAGTAAGAATCTAAGTCACTGAACAGGTTTTGAAGAGCAAGTTGTAATGTCGCTATTATGCAACATAAAAAGCTAATTACTTACCGGCGAAAAAAATCTCGGAAACGCGTGTTATAAAAGTTTCTGGAATGTTGGCGATTTCTCTATGCGCGAGTCCTTCCTGTGTCATGCGGCAAACGAAAGCTTATCTTCGAGCTTTATTACCGATACGGATACTTTTATTCATTTAGTTCCCGTTTTCAATTAAAGGCACACATGTCCATTTCGAAGATGCATATCAAATTTACGCCTTCATCAAAGTTCAGAACTGAAATGTTCAATATTTATTTTGAACTAGCGACCCGTCCCAGCTTCGCACAGGTGCAATGTTAATACTAAATATATTTTTGTTTTGTTTAGATTATTATCGAGGAGGGGAAGTCTTCAAAAGACACCCCCTGAACATACTAAATATACTACAGAATGTCTTTATATACAACATTCACAGTTTTTTGTCATTAGACAATACAAACCGGCCTCGTAGGGTTCAGCCAGCGTTTGCAACGTAAGCGCAAAAAAATGTTTGTTTACGAAATCACATTAGAAACCTCTAAAATTATCAGTGTTTCCCTACTATATTATGCATGTATTATACATATAAACCTTCCTCTTGAATCACNATAAGAAAAATGCTCCAAATTACTGAAAAAGCTGATGTACTAGGCGGCAGAAGGTAGCTCCCCGTTTGACACTCAAACATTTTCTGATTATGAGATCAACGGTCCTCTTGAATCACTTTATCTTTTAAAAAAACCGTATCAAAATCCGTTGCGTAGTTTTAAAGATTTAAGCATCTATAGGGACAGACAGCGGGAAAACGACTTTGTTTTATACTACGTAGTGATGCATTCAAAAGTTGATTTGTTATTTAGCGATATTTTTGAAAATTTTAAATAAAACTGTGATTAATTTAATCTATTTTAACGAGTCAAAAAGTTTAATTTTCCTTTATTCTTTTTCGGTTATTTCTATTGGAATCTAAATTGTTAAAATTCGCAACTAGAGAGTGATTACACTTATCTTACTAAGTTTATGTGGCATGTCAGTAATAATAATATATCTATCACATAAAACAAGATAATATTGATAATTTATGCATAGTTAGTTGTTAGTTGTTCTTGTTTCTTTATCTCCAAAATACCAATATAGATGATAACAGACAAAATGTGCCAGAAACATGAACAATTTGGAAAATAATGAACAGAAGAAACAGACAAAATAAAAAGCATAAACTGGGACAAAATACCGTTTAAGGTATGGAGATGCAACAAGTACCTACGTTAAGTGCTTTCTAAAATACGGTAAAATGTACCCATAGGGTGTTGTCTATTTGGTTTGTAACAGTTAAAAGATTTACCTATACAATAATATTTATATATAAGAAGACTCAAACAGTTCCTTTTTTATTTAAACAGTAAAGATTATAGTTAATCTCTAATCATTAAAATTAAGTTCATTCACTTGTTTTTACCATAAATCACTCAAATTTACCTGTTGGCCTTAAGGTAAAGATAAATCAAACTTTATGGAAGTTGAAAATCACAAAGAGCTTCTCTTGATAATGACCTAATAATTGATGTTATTTGACACATAATTTTCTTGCTAATATTTTTAACATGTTTTGGTATGTGGTAACCGGCGTAAAAAGGCATAATAAAAACATAAACACCGTGAAAAATAGGCAAACCTACATTCATAGCTACAGTCAATATTTATTAATTAAAGTTCATTTACACTCTGCACAAGTTACGTACACGTGATGAATAATAAAATGGATAAAAGTGCGGCTGCTTACCTTGGGCCTTGAGATACATCTGTACCGTTATTTTAAAAAGGAATGGTGAGAATTGCCTACTGCAAAACGTTTAGATTGTTTTGTTGGTGCGGCAATGCGGTAATGCGAAATTTTTAATTGATGATTGCCCCTTTGAGGAGAGGAATGCGAACGTTGTAAATATGATTTGGACAATTCGATAATCAATTAAATTTTTTCAGATGTTGAGCTAATGGCATTATTAAATATTGTTATCTTAAAGAGGTACTGTACTTCTCAAAACTATCGATTGCAGGGGCAGGGGTGAATTTTCGGCTCTTTCCGTTTCCGAGGTCGAAATTATGCATTTCCATTAAAAAAAAACTGAACTTCAAAGTTACATTCAAAATCACCAATTAATTCCCTTCAAAGCTGTACAACCTTTGTTTAAAACATTTTCCGAAATAATGAGAACAAAAAAAAGATTCATGTTTTTGGCAATAAATAATATTTGTCTACTTATTTTGTCTGCCAGTTCTAACATACCTGTCAGCTTTTCGGGAATTTAGTTAAGTTCTACATTTTTGTAAAATTTTGAGCATTATCTATGTAAGAGAAATCTGTTTGGATAGATAAGTTAACTATTTGAAAACATATAATTGTTTTGAAACCTAAATTTTGAACATTTAACGCAATGTAAATATTTTCAGAAGAGACTAAATCAATGCAAAAGATATAAAATCGATTGCTTATTTGCTGAAGCAAGGCAATATCAATTCATTCAAGCATTTACAGTCCTTAACCAATGAAATCAATATATGTATAACCGTGTTTCTTGAACCTCGTAACTGGAAATTTACTACTTCTAAAAAAGCCAGAGTAGGTACTTAAAGAGACGTTGAAGTAAATTAATAGTATTAATATGAAAGGAACCGCAAGATAATAAATCCTAAATAATCATTCATTCGCCCTATTAACCGTAAAAGAACTCTGCAATTTCCTTTTAAATAATTTTACAATGATTTATTCTGATAATGTAATTGTTAATTGAATTAGAGTATAAAAATTACACCGAGAGAATTCTAACTGTGTGCTAACCACTGATACTTTAAGTACCTATTGGTCATAAATGTATTTATATGTATTTCAAATGAACAATTCGACCTACTCCTATTGAAAAATAAAAAAGTATAGACCTAAGTCTACGACTTACAACTTTGGACTAACTAGTTATTCACGCAGAGAAAGAAACCGTTAGAAATATGCGTGTACTTTATTTTATGCAATATTGGTGACATTGCATTGAACAGTTTATTGAAAGTTTTGGATGATATGATCATTGATGACTACTATTGTTGGACAAAACTTCTAAACACATTTCTTTTTAAAACAACTCTTTCATGAAAATGGCTTAAAATGGCCTAATTATAAAAAAGGTCATAGAACGATAAGCATAGTGAATCGGCCCCAGAGATATATCTGGATTATTTTTTGAGGGCCTATTGGTACTAATAATACATTAATCGTTAAAATTTTAAACCTGTATCTATTGTGGTTTTTGAATAAATCCAAAAAAACGAAAAATCAGAAAATATTTTTTTTCTCAAAAGCGGCTTAACCGAGTTGAATGAAATTTATAGACCTTATACAAGTATATAAGGGCTATACTTGCAAAAAATAGATTTTTATATAAAAAATCCGGTTTTATTGTTTTCAATATGGCTAAGCCGTTCTTGAAAAAAAATATTTCCTGATTTTTCGCTTTTTGGATTTATTCAGAAACCAAAATAGATAGAGTCTAACATTTTCAGGTTAACGTATCTCATTAGTACCAATATACCCTCAAAAAAATTATCCCGACATCTCTCTGGGACCGATTCACTATACTTATCGTCCTATGGCCTTTATATGAAAAAATTGGGAGAATGTATTTAAACTGATAGTGTACTCATGAATATATGTACATTTATCTACTTATGGGTATGTAAAGATGTATTACACGGTAGGCTGAATGTGCATGACTAAACTACCGATTAATTGCCAAACATGTTTTACGGAAGTAATGGATTACCGTAAAAAAGTACCATTATCCGTCATGTAAATAACGCGCACATAGGTGGGTAAATAAATTGGATCTGCTTCCTTGATTTTTTGCTTAGAAGAATGTGAAATTGATATTACGTTATTTATTTTGTCAAATTATTAACTGGTCGATATTGAAATTATTTTCCAATTTACTTTTTCAGTAAAAAACAAGCTCATTTTAATCGAAAAAAAAAAAAAAAATTAGCAGCTGTTGATTATTGCCTCATAGTATAAGGTAACTTTGTCTAATATTATGTGACTTACTGTCTATAGTTTTTACGTTTTCTACAAATAAAATATGTCCATGATCTTGTAGTCAATACATTATGTTAAGGTCGTAGCTGTTCTTTAATATGTGAGAAGTCGTCTACTTTTAGATAGTAAGTTGAATTTCATGTAAGATCCGAAATAAGTTGTAAAAGGTCATCCCATTAAAGACAAATCATTGCTCCCTTCAGCCCTTATGATTACATTGAAGGTGGTGAATGCCGTATTTCCAGCGTCTTTAACAATGCAACAAAAATGAATTAAATTATGCATGCGAAAGTTTTATTTATACGCGAATTTATTCTTATTACAGTTTTTTATTTTATTTTTTTAAATTTCTATTAAAATCACGTCAACAGTTGTAATTTTATTGCCCACAACATTTTTATTGATAAATACCTGTAATAAAATGCAGACACGAGAAGGAACCTTTGACATTTGCACGAAACGTGACCGATCAATGTAAATAATTCCATAAATTTTATAAAAGGATAACGGCGCACATTTGTATGCAAAAATGAGAAATTGATTTCGATTTGACACTCACGTAATCCTTTATAAATACATTACTATTACAATAAATAGATGCCCTTGAAAATTTTGCCTTGTTTAGTTTCTTTATAAGTTTACTACGTACTATATTAGATAATATTTATTCTTTATTAATTTTACCCCAATTTAAATTCATATCATTTGTTTTAGACGGAAATCTGTTGTAAAAGGATTAGCAAATCCTGCCCAAATTTGGACAGGGAATCTTTTCCTACCATAATTTAACCTCTACAATATTATTACTAAAAACGTTATTAATCGATAACGATAACGATTTAACCATCTCTACATTAGTATCTAACATGATACAACATTGACATTTAGCTCCAATTAGAGCACGTCAAAATATTAACGATTTTTAATTAATAATTCCTATGAAACCGCAACATCCTGAATACCGAAAATTAATTGCATTCTTTGCTTGTACGTTTTGATCAACTAGATCGTATCATCAGAGGAGATAACTGCACAAATTCTATACCTGATCGTGAATGCAGTATAGTTTCACTTTTTGATAATTGCAGTTCAAATTTAAGTTCCTAATATTGATATTAATCATCCTATAGACGTTATGATTGTTTTTTGATCATTTTTTTCAAATGCCAATTATAAAAAAATGTGTAATTCTTGATTTGTGCAGTTTTACTTTACGAAATAGTTTGTTCTACCTTTTTACTTTTCAAAAATTATACCCGTTTTGCTTAACCAAATCAGAAACAATCAACCAAAATTAGTGTATTTATCATTTTTTACATTTCAACTATGCATTTATTGTAAATACAAAAAAATACGAGAATTAATAAAACATTAAAACTAATTATGCTAAAATTCTTACAAAGTACATATTAATTAAAGTAAATATTTTTCTATTAAAAAAATTATTATGTAGGTAGAAGGAATAATGAACATTATCTATAGTAATTGTCAATTTAGTTACGGTAGCAAAGGTCATTACAATAATTTCTTTACCTTAACGCCTTGGAGGAATAAATATATTGCGTATTTATTTCTCAAAAAATAAATAACGTTTTTCATTGTGTTTACATCTAACGTTTGCGTTTAGTGCTACACCTACACGTGACTGAGTGACATGAGACACGATTACTGATGCAGCAATGTTGTAAATGGGCTTCGCGAGACGTGCCTTTCTTTACCAGCATGGAAAATGTCACAGAACGCTATAACGATTTTTCCTCCTCGTTTTTCGACGACTGACGCGAACATGAATAATAAGAGCCTTCGGCAAGGTTACCATGATCGCGGAAAGTATTTTTTTTTTAACATTTTATATACTTAGATACATGTTTACGACTTTCTCTTGTTCTTTATTTTTTAATTAACAGTTATACATATACATTAGAACACGAATACTTGGTAGAAACAGAAAATATTCTGATTTTGATTTTGTTATATCAAATTTTTCAAAAGTGTAAACGTCAAAATATACAAGGTGTTCTTCTATTCTGTGTTAAAACAAAATCTCTCGAAATTACACAGATACTTAAAACATTTATGGATCGAATAAATGCTGTATACTTCTAATGAAAATTTTGGTAAATGTCTAGATGATGGCCCCCACCCCCTTTGGGGTGGGTGGGATCGAAAGAGGACGTCTCCCTCACCACTGTAACATAAAAAGTTCGTGGCGGTTTCACACCCATAAAAAGTTATGGGGGTTAGATGGGGGTGGGGGTAGGGGGATCGAAAGAGGGTGGTCATCTGAGTAAAACCCCATAAAAAATTTGCGGCGGTCTCACCCCCATAAAAAGTTATGGGGGTCGAAAGTTGATTATTTTGACAATTTTCATACACTATAATTCAAATAACATTTAATAAAAAAATTATTTTCAAGCAGGTGGAGGTAGGGGATCGAAAGAGGGTGGCCACTTGAACAAAACCCGATAACCTAACCTAACCTAACCTAACCTAACCTATTGATAAAGATATTTAAATAATGTTTTATATAACTTTCTTAATATTTTTATGTGTTTTTCATTAGTTTTACCTTTGAATATTGTTTAATAATGACTATATAAATATTTACATGCCTAGAAATGTATAAAAATTGGCATATTTATTAACTTTGAAACCCCATAACTTTGTATGATGGGGGAGACCTCCTCTTTCGATCCCCCCCACCTCCACCCCCTTCGGGGGTGAGGGCCATCATGTAGACCTTTACCAAAATTTTTAGTTTTTCCGGATTTAAATCAGTCTTACTTATCATTAGTAGATTTGAAGATAACGCCTATTTTATAAAGTTTTCAATTTTGTATATTGGAAACTCATCTAGTCATCCTTGATTACTGAAGAATTATTAAACCTTCATCTGTCTTTTTCTGTGAAAAATGTCATTTGCAATAATGTTAATCGATTCATATTTAAGTAGAGCTGTTTAGTGATTTTCAATGAGAAAATTCAAGCCGTACAGCAAGTAAAGCAATAATAATTAGGATCGTGCACTAAAATAACTAAGTTATATATGTTATCTTCCTGTGTGGTTATTATCTGTTAATCGGTGTTTTCGAGTGCATGCATGCCTTTCGTATGTATACATATATATTAAAATATTCATGTAAACAAGGCCATAAAAATTAACTTTCTGTCGTGCATCTTTGTCACGATTTATAAAAAAAGAGAAATAGAAAAGAGAAGCGGTAATACTATAACTAACGATATAAGTACACATATGTAGAACTAAATTGATGTGCAGCACACTTTCCTTATCGTGGGCGGTTGCATGCAGGTACATTTGATTACTAACGTTATTTCTCATATATATATATATGCATTCCTACCAAAAATGTAAGAGAAACAACATCGTCGTAATTGCATCTTTTCCAAATAGTTTTCTATTTTTGATGATACATTTTTTTTAAAGCTTCAAATTCAGAGAAACTCAATAAAGTCTACAAATATACATTTTCATCTGCAATACATATCTAA
Organism: Agrilus planipennis; assembly: GCF_000699045.2. Lineage (NCBI taxonomy): Eukaryota > Metazoa > Arthropoda > Insecta > Coleoptera > Buprestidae > Agrilus > Agrilus planipennis. The sequence goes on along the minus strand of NW_020439003.1, from coordinate 2,565,240 downwards.
CTACAAAAAAATTAGAGAAAACATTTTAGAGTCGATAATTTAAACAATAATTTTTTGAGTTTGTAATTGCCTACTAATTTGTAGTCAAAATTGAGTATATCTAAGCCTATAAATTGGGTACTTTAGTGTAAACCTAAGCAATTCAGTAAGACATCGTTATTTTTGCTAAACATGAACTAAATGTTCATTGATATTGTCAAATACGTATTCCAAATTGTATTGGGGTAGCTCATGTTTAGCTCAACTATAAAGTGGAATATAAAAATCAAACTCAAGCACGGGAAAATAACCCACGAATTTGTTTTGCCGCTATTTTTCCCTGAATATAGAATATATTATATAAATTATTCCGTCAAAACTAAGCGGTTAGGCCGACATTTTCTTGGATTTTTCCCCCTTTCCCCTTATTTCAGATTCCGTTAATATATTAGTTATAAGAAAAATGCTCCAAATTACTGAAAAAGCTGATGTACTAGGCGGCAGAAGGTAGCTCCCCGTTTGACACTCAAACATTTTCTGATTATGAGACCAACGGTTTCGTACAATTAATTAGTCATTTAGTTTAATACTTTATTAAAAAATTCGAAATCGAAAAATTTATAAAAAAATTATTATTTTTGTAGTCGTCCTCTAATAATGATATAATTTATTAAGGACGCCAACACGTTTTTTTGCGAAATTTATGCATTAATAATAATTTTAAAGTCGTCCGATTTTTAACCTTCAAATTTGAAAGTATACGCGGAAGTGAAATTTATTCTGCTGTAAACATTTACCTAAAGTTTAGTGTCAGAATATTGATTGAAAGAATTTTTAATAAATCACTTCTTTCCATAAACGTCTACACGTAAAAAATGAAACCTATCCATTTATTGTTATTCGTTGGAAGGTCAAAAGAAATGGCAGTAGAGATAATTTCCGTCATCAACCTAGAATAATAATTAATGATTAACCGAATAAGTCAAAATACATTTTGAAGTATATACAAAGTATACATATAACGCGGAACTTCTAATTTATAACAATTTTAACAGTAATCTAACATAGGTCTACCTCTACCCCTCTGCCTCTAATATATCTCGGACTAGACCTTCATGCCTGAGAAGGTGTCCTACCAACCTATCTCGCCTACTTTTTATTGACTTCCATAGAGTCCTCTGTTCTCCTATTCTTTCTAATACCTCTTCATTTCTAACCTTTTCTACCCACGATATCCTCATCATCCGCCTATAACAGCATATTTCGAACGCTTCTAACCTTTTCTTTTCCGCCGCTCCCACTGTCCATGTTTCGCACCCGTACAATGCCGTTCTCCAAACATATACCTTTAACAACCTTTTTCGAATTTCTAAATTAACCGTTCGCGAGCATAGAAGTGATTTCTTTTTATTAAAGGCGACACGACCCTGCGCTATCTTCTGCTGTATATCCCTACTACTCCTTCCGTCCTGACTTATCTGATTTCCTAGATATATAAAATCAGCCACTTCTTTTAATTTTTCGTCTCCTATCTTTATATTCGCTCTATCCCTACTTTTTCTTCCCTTGCATACTAGTATTTTAGTTTTACTTTTATTTATTTTCATACAGTACTGATCTGTCATTACCGCTTCCATTTTATTTAAAGCTATCTCTAGGTCCTCCTTGAATAAATAATATTTGTGCTACTATCTTTATTGATGATAAGAATTTCTGAAATAAGCTAACTGTTAAAACGTTTAATTAAAAATTGGAACGAACTTACTCGCCTACTTTTGATGTTCAGGATGTTCTCATTTAATTGAAATTTTCAGATAAAAATCGCAAACTACACAAAATTTAATTGAGTTGTATGGAACAGTAACGCAAAACCGAAAATTCCACATCAAACGTTTAAAAGTAACAGTCTCTAAATGAGGATGACACTTTTGGTATCCAGATTTGGTCGAGTTCAGCTAGTTATATTTATTTAGAAAAAACAACTTTTATTATAGTTATGATTTTTTTTCAAAAATTTATGAATTTAATAAGACGCCACAGGAAAGTACTCATTTGTTTTGATTCGCCTTTTAAATCAGATTAATAAATTGAAGAAAGGCCTGCGCTTTCTCCTCGTTTGTATTAGATATTTCTAAATAATACGCACATTTATCAAACTGTGGGATAGAACCGTCGTAAAATTAAAATGATGAGATTGATAGGACTGACAAGTTGAATAAATAACAACCTCTGAAGAAATACAGTTTAAAAGGTTTTCGTTGACCAACCGTTACACTATGGAATGATTAAATCTATAGATATTTAATTAAAAAACGGTTAATCATAGCCATATGAAAAATCGTCTTAATTTTGAGGTATTTGGAGCACCCATATCAAGGAATGATACTATTAAACATTGAGAAATACCATAACCTGTATTAATTAAAAAAAATTTCTTACGATGTTTGTTTATTAATTTGTTTGGTAATAAATTATAATAAAATGCAAACCTTATGGGAATACCTGGATAGGTACTACAGTACCTTTGGTGGATGAGGTCAATTGGTACCTACATTTTCCATTTTCAATAACACGAAACATTTTTGCAGTATAATCTATGTAATTATAAAGTTCTAACAACAATAATTACTTTTTAAATGGTAATTAAAAGAACAATTACCTACTAAATAGAAAGTATCAGTGATTATAAAAACAATTACCATGACGGAAGTACCTACATATTTTTCTGACGTACATACAGCCAAATTTAATTTTCAGAGATCTTATACTAAAAATTAGATAAAATTTTAGTGCAATTATTGAAGTATCTACCTACTTTAATAATTGTTAGCTGCTGCTCACAGGGTGCAACAATAAAAACGGTTTAAACTATTTCGTTTGTTTTGCACGTCTAATTAAAAATTACGCATTCCATTGGAAAAACTTACTTGATTGTTCTCAAAATTCCAATAAACGTACGAAGACGTGAAGAAGTGTGTCCGTGTGCTTCTAATGCTCACACCTATGGAATTAACCTTTCACTCGAGGCTTTATTACCTACATGATCTATACGCACGTTCAGTAGGTAACTTACGAGGGTGGATTGATAAGTTTCCGGCCTAACCAAGAGATGACGCCACTAGGCCTACCTTGAGGTGACATTCTATAGTACCATCCTTGGATAGCTTGTAGCTATAGTTTCAGCCCGATCTCCTTGCTAGTGTAGGTTTGACAGCACGCTGAACAAGACGCCTCTGTGGTTTTCGTAAAAATGGAAAAGCAGGAAAATCGTGCTGTCATCAAATACTTTTATTTGAAGGGGTTAACGCCGAAGGAAATTAAAAAAGAGATGGACTCAACACTGGGGACATCCTCCCCGTCATATTCAACCGTTAAGCAGTGGGTTTCCGAGTTTAAAAAGGGTCGTGTGAGCACCTCTGATGGGCCTCGCTCAGGACGCCCCGTTGAGGTCACAACTCCAGATATGATCGAAAAAATTCATCAAATAGTGCTGGGAGACCGCAGATTGAAAGTGCGTGAGATAGCTGAGACCTGTAAGATGTCATATGAACGTGTGCAACATATTTTGCACCAACATTTGCATATGGAAAAGCTCTGTGCAAGATGGGTGCCGCGTTTGCTAACAGTCGACCAAAAATTGATTCGAAAAAACATTTCTACCGCAAATTTGTCATTGTATAAGCGTAATCCAAGCGAATTTTTGCGTCGATTCGTAACCGTTGACGAAACGTGGGTCCACCACTACACTCCTGAAACCAAAGAACAGTCTAAACAGTGGATTGGACCAGGGGAACCAACTCCAAAGAAGGCAAAAACAATTTTTTCGGCGAACAAGGTTATGGCTACTGTTTTTTGGGATGCAAGAGGTATTATATACATTGATTACCTTGCAAAGGGTAATACTATCACTGGTCAATACTACGCAGACTTATTGCAACGTTTGAGCCACGAGGTGAAAATTAAACGACCTCATCTGGCGAAGAAAAAAATCTTGTTTCATCACGATAACGCACCAGCGCACACGTCAATCGTTGCGACGGCTAAAATCAACGATCTAAAGTTTGAATTGATGCCGCACCCTCCTTACTCTCCAGACCTAGCCCCGAGTGACTATTTTCTGTTCCCTAATAATCTCAAAAAATGGCTTGGCGGTAAGAGATTTGCGGACAATGAAGAAGTAATCGAAGCTGTAAATGGTTATTTTGAGGAGCTTGACGAATCAGTCTATAGAGATGGCATTAATAGACTGGAACACCGCTATGAGAAATGTATCAGCCTTGGAGGAGATTATGTTGAGAAATAAAAAAAAAAAATTTTTAAAAACCTTGTTTTTCTTGGTCAGGCCGGAAACTTATCAATCCACCCTCGTATTAACTTCCAATTTCATAATTCGTACAAATGTGTTTAATTTATTCATAATTTGCATTATGCTTACAAAGAAAAGTTGACTATGGTCCAAACTGGTGGTAAAGTCAATCAAAATTTATTCTACAATTTTCCCTAATCTCCATTTTTCCCTTGATCAAACTTTGTGCTACCAATACAGGTAAGGCAAAATGTCCATCAAACATAACCCAGTTATTAAAATATTTTGAATAAACCGTTACACCCCTGAAAGGTTTTCAATCTCAATCTTTGGACATATTATTTTATTATTTATTTATACGATAAAATATTTTAGACAATATACTGCCTGTAGTCAATATTATATCATCTTCGTTTTACGAAACAACTCCTATTCGATTAGTAAGTTATTGAGACTGCCTATGGCGTACTGATGAGATCAAATAGATTCGAATCTGTGATCCACGTAGTTAGTAGTTTCTATGAATTGCTGACCAAGAATCAATTATTATTTTTTTTTTGACGAATTCTTTTTGTAGTTATTTTGACTAGAACCAAGAAAACATTATAATTTCTTAAGTCAGGCAAAAGAAAACTAACATTTTTGCTTAATCAAGCTTAGAAAAATTACAAAAATTTTCCTTGGCGACCACACTCTAATATTTCAACATATAAATTAACTACGTCCTGCTTTCTATATGTGCGAGAATAAATTAACAAAAATATAAATGAATTCGGTGATATATGTATTATAAGAGGTTATATGCCCGTATGGTACCAAAGTGGAAAGTTCGTCTGACTCATCGTCAGATCTACCTTCTAGGAGCCTTTTTACATTTCTTTTATGTTAAATTTTTGAAACCAGTAATTTCAAACTAATAAATTATTATATTATAAGCCATCTAACTGCACTACGCTTTAAATTAAAACAGTTACATTATCATACAAGTCCAAGAAGCAACAAGTTTTAAAATTGAATAACTTGTTCCACTTTAGATAATGGTCATACCTAATGCGTTTAAAAATTAGTTTCGATTAATGCTGCTCTTATCATAACTAATTGTTCTATAAATCGCACCGTATAACATGAACAATTTCCGTTATAAATGAGATGGTACAATCTAGCAAATCTTGCTAGAGTAGTTGCTGTCAAAATAAATCTATTTTTTCTTCATCTAATTTTGATTTAAAAGTAACCAACAATGGTCTTTCAAATGAGAAAATGTTAACGCGAGTGTGTGCCGTTAGAGAAAGGCCAGAAAAAAATCGTTCAACCTAGCAGAACCGTACATTTCGGACGGTATCTTGTAATCAGTTCTTGTAATACGCAAACACATGCTGATTTAAGATAAACGTAAAAGCGTGTTTTAATTCCAACAGGAGGTGTGCAAAAACAAATTGTACATGCGCAAAAACTAAATTATCTTTAACATTATTAATTTCTATGCTTCAGCTACCGTATATCTCTTAATTTAAAATGAATAATTAAAACGAATTTGGCATGAAAATCAGAATTTAAAATATTGGATAAGTATTTCCATGATACTTTTAAAATCACCTTTTGAAAATAACGTGTTAAAAATAATAAATTTTTGACAACACCATCTTATCAGAAAAGTCCTGAAAATGTTAGCTTAACGATATTATAAAAATTCACAAAACTCGATAACTTTGCAAACATCGGATTTCTATTAAATTTTACAAAATATGGGAACCACTTTTTTACGATCGCATAAAAGAGGACGCCAAATCGGGACAATAAGGTGGAGGTAATATTGTCATTGCATCTTTATTATGTGCATCTTCATCTACTGAAAAAAAAAAACACTATTTTGTTTGATTTCATTATTTAAAGCATACAATAGATGCAATAATTCAAGGTAGATAATAGGCACCTTATTTTTGTTTTGTTTCTTAACGATAGCTAATCCTATTCCAAAAATACTGTCAATAATACCTATAAACAACAATTGTTCTTTTACGGCCATAAATATTTTAAAGTACCTATTTAATTTACTTTCTATTTGTGAAAAATACATTACGTGACCTTGTAACGAATGTACTTTTTATCTGCATTCCATAACGAAAACATGAAAGCCTTACGTATACATTATGTGTTATCAACATGCAAAAAAATTTTACTTGCAAAATTATCATCGCTTTAAAATACTTTTTAGCGTAATATGCATATCACAGTATGAAAAAATGTTTTTAAAAGAGTATTAGAATTGAACACAACAGATGAACCTAAACGTGTCTGACGATATAAAATAATTAACAAACATGTAAGTTGTCATAAAGCAATGATACTTAACCATAATATTGTAACGATTACTTAATTTTTTTAAAGAATGATTGAAACATTTAAAAATTATTTCTCATACTGGCGAGTCTTAAATGTTAGTAATTGCAGGTTGAGCATTAAATTATTAATTTGTCAATAAATGCCGTAATGAATTTAACTTTAAACCATGTTGAAAGTCTAAGTATCAAATTTATGTAGCATCGTTAAAGGCCATAAACATTTACAGGTAAACAACTACCTATAATTAGTATTTACTACTTTTAGTATGAATTTCTGTTTTTTTGAGCTCGGGTAGTAGTAGTGATGATAGAGTAAGTGCCATACAACTAAAAGTGACTGCAGTTGTCCCCCCCATACGTTTATATAATAAACAGAAACTTGTTAAAACCTATAAATCTTATTTTATTTGAGAAAATTTATAGCATTTCATAAAAAAGTAATTAATTTTACTGCCTTAGAGCTCAATTTTTGTATCACTCAAGCAAAACCTACTTTGGAAGAGAATAGTGGATTAATTTTATCACATTTTTGTTGTGTTTGTATTTGTAGACTGTGGTTTTGACATTTCCTGAATTTTTTCTAAAAATTTTTGTATCTTAAACAGAAAGAGTAGGGATCGTTTTAGTGAAGAAGGGGAGTCAAAGAGGCTCCCACCCTAGGAATCCAAGTCAAGGGGAGCCCTAAAGACATGCAGTACTGAAATATTATGTTATTATATTGAACACTGAGGAGAGGGGAGGGGGGCGTCAGAATCGAAATTTTTTGTTAGACACGGTCCAGCCAGGAGTGAAATTTTTGTGATCCCCATAAGGAACGAATCTATTACTATGAACTATAGCTCTAATTATGAGACCAGTTTTTAATACTATAGACTTCAGTAAGTTTGTTGTATATCCAATAAATTTACCAAACAATGCTTAATATAATGGCATCATAGAAAAACGACTATGCTGATAAAAGTTAAAAGAAACTATAGAACTGGAAAACAACGTACAACGTTTTTATTGAGCAAAAGAAAGAAACCAGGATAAAATAAATTAATTACTTAAATTACTCACCCAAGTGTTGGCATTTCCGTATCCGTATCTTAGCTAATCTGAAATAAAACAAACTGTCAATCAACAATTTATTTTCTTATAGGAAAGAACACAAAAATTGGCGCTCCTCGCCTAACATGAAGCAAATTTTTAATTCGGGGCTCTCTATCCTTAAAAACATTTCTTAAACATTTTCAAACATGCTTGCAATTTTACATGAATTAGTAGACACGTTATCTGTATAATTTTACATGCTACATATTCAATACCCTTACAATATATTACATAGATCTAATTCAGTTTTCGGTATCATTAGCCAAGTTGACCCGTTTTTCCAATCCTCTAATTGAATTTTATAATTCCTAAAGTGCTTATTTAATTTAATTGAACCTAATTGTATAACTGCGCATCCCTAGAATCGAATAATTCCAGTGGGCAAACGGCGCGCCCATTTCTAATTAATTACACAAAAGTGCTTCCAATGATTTGCTTACTAAATAATTATCGATTTGTTTCACGAAACAAATAAAAAACAGATATGTTGAAATTCGACATAGGTAAGTAAACGTGTTGCGTACTACACCGCACGTAGATCTACTGTATAATACCGAGAAACGTTATTATGCCACAATTACCTACATCTGGAGTCTGTCTGTCTATCTGACGGTAGTGCTAGTGTCTTGGTAAACTAAATCATGTTACACTTATTTTTTTGCCAATTCATTTTCATTTCCTAGTGACCGACTACTCTTTATACCTAACGTAGGTGCAGCAGCAATGTTGGGTAAAGTTTTATTGTGTTCGACAGGAAAAATAAGTATTGCAAATCATTAGTATGTTTTGTAATCCAACTTTACTGTTTCTGTTTACGAATAATAGTAAACCGCTTGCTTACTATCATTGACTGGCTTCTCAGAATATTAATTTGTATAGAAATTTGTAATTGAGCAAGAAAAGTTTTTCTAGTATGAATATTCTAGTGGATATAATTTCAGAGATTTGATTTACAAATTTAATGCTTTACCATACCAATGAATTGCGTTAATGTCCCAGATTACCGATGATCACATAAAACTAATTTTTCTGTCCCTCGGGAATAGTATTTTTTTCTGGATAAAAGGTACCCTAGGTCCTTTTCAGTACCCCTGGCAATATGTGTTACCTGCGGCTTCGCTCTCTTATGCTAGTACATTTTAGTACTATAAAACAGTTCGAATACAAGGTATGAATGGGCAACATAACGCCATCTACTGGTATTTCCTGTTAATTGTAGTATTGTAGACCTAATATTCTTTTATATTTTTACCCGAAGAACCCGCTGTGTACCGAAACAAGTTTCAACGTGAAACCAAATAAAAAAAAATAAATTGTGTCTAATTTAAAAAATACGTAATAGTTTCTAATTTATTTTAACTTTTCGAGTTTGAGGCCACCTAGAAAATACAGTATATGCAGTAGGTATAATACCCTGTCTAGACACACTAGAAATAAATAAATTAAATCGAGGCATTGACTACCTGCAATTTTTTAATGTTTGAAGACGTATTCATCTTTCAATCCGCAAATGACTTCCGCTTTTTCTCCAGAAAATAAAATAAATTTTTTCAGGCCATGGCCGTTGGAATATTAATTCTTACAAATTAATGTAAATCAATAAAGAATTCTTTGCATCTAACTAAGTCAAGGATGAATGGCATACTTCGTATCTTAAAAATTGTAATCCAATAAATAAATTCTTAGAACAAACTTCTTGTTACAACTGAGTAGAGAAACATACACATATAACAATAAAAATGTGTGTGTGGATGTAAATGTGCATGTCCGTGTTCTAGTTGTCTAATTTAATACAATTATGTAGCAGTTGTTTAATCTTATGTTAATTATATTATAATAGGGATCCAGTTATTTGCGATCAATATTAATTGTGGAACAGTTTAGTGCTCAATATACTTTGTAGAATAAGAACAAATTGCTCAGTAAAGAACATGACTTTTATGAGCTGTAATGGCATAATAATAAGCAAAAGTTTAACCTGTATAAGGGTGATGTAACAATCATAAATAAGTTGTAAAGATATGGCTAATGTTAGTCATATTTGGAGCAAAAATAGTAGATCAGCGTTTTCTAATAAAAATACTATACAAGCAGTTTCTTTAAAACAAATTTTCTAAAGGAAAAACGTTCTTCTATATAAATGAAAAATTACCCTATTTGTATAAGTAAATAAAATTATAATAACGCTATTGTTTATTTACACAATATAATCAATAAAACTTCCATTAAGTCCACAATGTAAAAGCACATCACAATGTCTTACAGCCTTTTTCTTATTTTCGCGTAACATTACTGTTTTAATAAACAATGTAAATATTAAAGTGATAAACTATTAACACTATTTATTAATTTACAGGGTTGAGATGATTTAAATCAGTTGATTTTAATCCTGATTTTTTCAAAATAAAATCATGATCAATTTAAGAAAATTAATTAATAGTTGGGCACTTAAAAATGTATTTATTGATTTTTTAAATATTTGGTTGTCTTAAGGGCTGCTACATTATTATTCTATAATAACATGGCATTATTTTTGTAAAAAACTGTATGTAACTAATTTCCTTCAATTATTTCTTGTGCTTACACAACTAAAGCGATATTTTATCAAAAAATTTTTTAAAGGTTATCAATTGCTTAATAACTGAACAGCGAAATGTCAATGTTTTTTATTGACAGTTGTCTTACATATTGAATACTGTTCATTTAAAATAATAAAGGTGATAATGCAATTGTGATACCGGAATAAGTTTATCTTGATCAGTAAGTGTGCTCTAATATAATTATAAAGTATGTGTGCTGATACCGTACACATACATGCCATTTAACTAGTATTTAGTTATCCTTAATCTTTTGAACTCAATTGTAACACGAGGCGTGTCTGTATCACGTTTCAAAAAAAAATTACACATATTTCCGTTTGTCTTGTCAACACTCCTGAAGTATCACTGTCAAAAAAAAGGTGGAAATTCATACCTTTTCCTTTTCGGTATTACATTTTCAAAGGACTTAATTAGTCATACGCAAAACGAATAACAGAAATTACCTTGAGAAAAAAAATCTGCCAATAGCTTTATATCAAGATTTAAATAAGGTCATACTTATAATTAGTTTATGACTGATGGACGTGTGAAAGAAGAAGTATGCAAAAGAAAAAGCCACCTAACCGAATTATATTCGATTGTTTGTTTTCCATTTCTTGTTATAGGAAAATTTTGACGAAATTGAAATGTGTTTAGTTACTACCTTAGAAAAATAATTTTAAATATACAAGAAATTTATTGTTATTCATACTAATTGAAACTAAATCATGTTACACTTATTTTTTTGCCAATTCATTTTCATTTCCTAGTGACCGACTACTCTTTATACCTAACGTAGGTGCAGCAGCAATGTTGGGTAAAGTTTTATTGTGTTCGACAGGAAAAATAAGTATTGCAAATCATTAGTATGTTTTGTAATCCAACTTTACTGTTTCTGTTTACGAATAATAGTAAACCGCTTGCNATGGTATACTTTTTTCTATTTTGTAATTATTTTAATAGCCCTGTCTTTCTAATATTACCTTCAGTACTTTCAGAAATAGGAGAATGATGTAGAATACTTATCAGTTTATTCTTTGTTAAAGTAATGAAAAAAGTATTTTTAAATTTTTGTAATTATGTGACTGTTTCAAACGACACACTACGTAATTATTAAATGAATAATAAGGTTTCATTTAGGCTGCTGATATCCAGAATCGATGAAGGAAGAGTACCATTGATATTAAAATTGAACCTACCCTTAATTTAAACTTCAACATCCTGCTCAATAATACTTTATCAGGAAAGCGGTCTAATTATAGTATACAACAACATAGTTCTTTTATTTCTTTTTCGTTTATGAAATAATTAAGTAATCAATACGAGCATTTGTACGTATCATGCCTTAGGTTATTAAACAATTAAAGTATGCTTTATTGAAAATAAAAACATGCAGCCTTCACCGTTACTTTGTATTCAATTGATTCTTTTATTAAATTAACAATAATTATTGTCATTTTCTAAATTTCACGCCTAATTGAATAATTAATAAAATTATCTTTTCAGAAACTGTCTTTGAATTGATCGACCTAAAAAAAGATAATTAATTTCTTGTAGACTTCAATAAATTTCACAATAATCTTTTTCTCTTAGTTATATTGTTCCATTTCTGACACGTCAAGGAGGCCACCTTTAGCATTGTGGTAAAAATATTATAAAATATAAATATTTCGTTAACGAAGTACGACATATTTATATTATTTATATTTTATTCAGAAAACTGACAGTACTGCTGGCGTTTTATTGTTAAAATAACATAAGCAATGCAAGAAAACCTTAACCTTTCAGTTAACTTCAATTTTACATCATACAGTTGTCAGTGTTTATCGAAATTGAGGGAAAATATGCATTCTAGAAAGATAAGGGGTAATTAAGTATATGTTTAATAATATTCGCAACTACGACTAATTTCAGAATTTTATCTGAAATTGAAAGCTCATTTCACACAAAGTGAAAGTGAAGCTTTTGAATATATACTACAAGTAAATAACCAATGCTTAAGTCAAAAATAGCCTGCATGTTAACCCCCGTTGTCCATTCTAAAAATGATGACAATTATTAAGGGATGATGAGCTGAATTCGTCCGTTTACTATGGTGCACAGCACTTAACAATTTGATTATAGAGATATTTCAATAATTTTATAATCTATTTCAAACATTTTAAAAATTTAATGGTTATAATATGTCATGAGATTGTATGATGCTTATGCAATCAACTGTACACCCAAATATAGATATTTAAATCCGCCCAATATTTTGCAGTTGTTTAGTTCCGTGGCTAATACCGATTAAATGGAAACATCCTGGTTATCGAAAGTAGGGTTGTGACTTGTGACGCAATTCGATTTGTTAATACTAGAATATCGTATTGAGAAAAGACAGCCACAACTGTTATGATTGCAAGGTAAAAACAGCTTAATAAAGTCGGGTGAATTTTTACAAAACCCCAGTATTTCAAACGTTAAATCGATCGCAGTTGCGGCAGTTCACGTACCTTTTGCCTTTTTTTACACTCTTTAACGGAAAAATGCAATTTTAGACTATTTTATCCACGATTAACTAAGAGATTGACACGCATATGTACCTACTCCAGAACATATTTAAATATAAGGAAAAGGGTGATATCTTTTTTTTTTTAAATGAGCATTTATTGTTTCAGGGTCTTCCTCGGTGTTCCGTAAAAATTCCCACGGTTAAGCTGCCAACGTGGGACAGTGTCACCAGCGCCCTGCCTCGAGTCCACTGTCCAGCCATGCCGGCCGTGCGCAACCGCCGCGGCTGGTGCGGCTGTTTACAGGTAAATACAGCGACATTGTTCTTTTTTTTTTCGTATTTTCTTCTGCACACTGTAGCATTTTTCCCTAGTTTTTGTTCTATCCATGTAATTACGACCACTCTCGAAAGCTAGAAGCTCTAAAACCGCAAAACAACGTGGTCCTAGATATTGTACGTGTTTCTACAACTTCCAGAGAATTGTATGCAAGCTCATTTTAGTTATGGTATCTCAAAATAGAAATGACTTTTAATGGTTATCTTTATAAAAACTAATTGCACAGTCAGCTGTTTTTTTCCTAAAACTTTAAAAGTTAAATTATTGTATTTTATTTAGCCTTTTATGTCATAATCCCTTTAAGCGTATGTATGTATGTCATCGTCTATTGAAAATCGCTTGTCGCTAGTAAAAAGTCCCATTTATTACCACTAATAGGCATAGAGTCTAACTCTTCTTTTGTCGATTGTCTTCTATGTATTTATTGCATTTGTGTCACGTTAAAGCGCGATTACTGTACTGTTTTTTAGGTTTTATGAAATCAATTAAGAAAAGATTTATACAAAAATTTAAATAACATTTAAGATTAAATGTTAGTGTCAGTACAAAGTAATACTAATAATAGAGAGGATGGAGTTTTTCCAGTATTGATGGATGACTTGTTTGGATTGAATACTGGATAATTGGAATAAAAATTAGGATTTTAGATTATAAAGAACTGCGGCGTTATGTGCTATTACTAAGATAATTAGTTTAAGAAAAGCGCAATTAAAGAAAAACTGATTAGTGTTTTTCAAGAAAATCTATGGTTGAATTTATTCTTCCTTTTTTCTTTATATTCAATTTTTTTATTGCTTTTTAAATTGTTCTATCTACTAGTTTGTACTACGTCGTAGTAAGAGAGACGTTAAGTAAAACTATTTGAATTTCTAGGACGGCTGACATTTACTGGCACTCACGATCCGTCCAAGGCAATTTTGTGTTGATAAACGTTCATCGCCTACTTTAGTAAATAGCAAATATTTTTATGCAGACGCTCCTACCTTTTAACCTACACAAAATCAGTTTGAAAAATACAACTCAAAGGTGATCACATGTAAACAATACTATATCGCAATAATAATTTTATTATCAACATAATAATGATAAAAATAAGATTGCAAACAAATGAAGTACATAATGTCTGAGTGATCTAGGTTCTGCCATTCCTAATGATGTAAGAGGAAGCTAAAACATAAATATCTATGGATTTTATTTACATACACACATGAATAATATTTTCGAAAACATTTTCAAAACTAGTGGTAGAAACGGGAGTTAGAAGGGGTAGAGCTATACCAGTCTTAAGACTGACGATCTTATGATGTTGATGGTAGAGTTTATTTCTTAATTGAATTATTTGAAGTTTACTTTTGGAATTTATGTGATGTACTGACGGGACCAAAGGTACTAACTAACCTTCATTTTGCTTATTGATCGTAAAGGCCTAAATTATTTGAAAGGTTATACGAAATTACAACAACATGATCTACTTACTCACTCTATGTCCTTTCTTTGGAACAATCTTTCTTCACCTTTCAACCTAACCTTTTTTCTATCCGAAATCAAGCAAATTAGTCAAGTATTCTTAGTTGTCTACTTTGCTCTTTGTTAGTATATAGAACACCATTGAGACATTCGTCTAATCACTATCATTGTGCCAAAACCTTCAAAGTCTTTGGGTTTGATTGGGTTCCTTTTCTTCTTTAATTTTACATATTATCTGACTTTCTCCCGGTTGGATTTAAGCAAGTCACAGACTACAGCATCGACTTTTACTCGGCGTCGCAAATGAATTAGTCACATCCAAAGAAAACAGTCTTTTTTCTTTGCATTCCATCATTTAAATGACAAACGATGGAATGTGTACTGTAAACATTGTAAATAAACATCAGTCGTAAAAAAGTAAATACTTCAGTAGTGCCGAATGTTTGTTCTTATAGTCAAAAGAATTGTGTGTATACAGTGGACACAGAACAAACGGAATGATAATTAACTTGATAGAGACTTTGTTTTTGAATGCGAAGTTAGTGAAACTGATTCTTTATCTTTGATGATTTCTAGTAAAATATTTTTCTATCCCGAGGCCCTAAATACCTACAATCTCCTTTTAATGGAACTACAACGAAAGATTTTCGTCAATTAGGTAAATTTGTGAAAACCAATATATTACGATAAAATATCATACAGATTTTCCAACATTAGACTATTACTATGTAAAGGATTTTCATTATTCAAATCGGAAATTGCTCTTTTACAACAACAAAACGTTTTGGATGAAGAAACATGGTTTTAAATAAGGATAATTTTTTTGAATCAAAGTAATAAAAAACACCATGAAACAAATCGTTTAGATGCTTCTGTTAGGATTTTAAATTCACTACGAGTCAAAGTCAAATGTTATTGTTTACATTTCCATACAAATCTGTGATGTTTACAGTTTGTATCCAAGTTCGAACATTCTTTAGACTTCCATCTAGAAAAACAGTAAAATCTATTTGTATTGTGAGTTAAGTCACCATGGCGCCATGGTTTTTATTCTGTACTTGTCTTCTGTTCCAGTTGACACTTGATTAGTGTACCTGCGTACTTCACGGGTTTATCTTGTTTTCTCGAATAAGAAAGCTTTTGAACTTGCATCAAGTGAAACTGCTTGGAATTCTATTGTTTATGAGAGAAAGGACACAAGAACTTGACCCACTGGTTTTATGAAATTATAAAGACACTCAGGAAATGAAGTTAAGCTACACTCCGTAGGGAATAATAAAGACAATATTTTTTGTGCATTTTTTGTTAATTTTTAGCAAATTAAAAATTAATTTAAACAATTACATCAAAATTTGAAATAGAAAAGGAGACTGTGATGATGGGAATTATAAAAACAAGCGAAGACTTACCCCGTATTCACCACAACAATTTTAAAAACCGCGGACACGTGTTTCGTTTAATTGCTCTTGTTGTAGTGAATATGAGGTAAATCTTTTCTTGTTTTTATTATTTTAAATATTAAATAAAAATTTGTGAAGTTATAAACAAATAACAAAGCAACACTGACAGCTATTTGCATGCGTTACTAAAATATAAAAATGAATGAGAGTTTGTTTGTTACTACTTCACGCTTTAAATATTCAACCGATCATTATTAAATTTTGTACAGACAGGGGTACGGAAAAGGACATAGATTACCTTTTATCGAGAAAAAAAAAAACTGTTCCTGAGGGATAGAGAAATTTCTTTTCATTAGAAATTCTAGTTTTGTCCTGAAGATCCTGGTCAAAACAAATTTATCAAATTATTATTTTAGACCCCAATCAGAACAGCACTGTTCACCAACTAACCGCGAAAGCCCTTACCAATTTCTCAAATATGGTTGAAAGACATCAAAATCCTAAGGACGACGTATATTCTTCGATTTTTACTTAGAATCGCAGTTCTTATAAGCTTATAATATACTACGGGCGAAGCCCCTAGTATAATGTATTTAATTACATTTGGATCACTAAATATTTTTTAATCATGTTGGAATTTTGTACATTATTCATTAAACTATTCACACAAAGGTATATAAACTTTGGAGGACTAGACACAAGCACACCTTTGTAAACTGTTAGATATATGAGGTCTAATTTTTTCGCAGGCAGTGGCCTTTAAACCTTTTTAATTTCTACGTAATATATTGTTGATACAAAAAGTTAGACTTAACAATAAATAAGGCAACCGTTACACTTCAATTACGGCTAATTTTGCAACAATTTATAATGGGTGTTGCAGCCGTTTTTTTGCCTCTTTTTATACGAAGGAGTTTTTACACACTTCACATTTTGACCGTTGAATTACACAGGTATATAAACGCAATAGGAAATAGTGCGACCCAAAAATATATTTTCTCTTTGCTTGTCGAACTTTTCATTATGCATGATCGACAAAAAAAAACAAGAAAAAGTGTAAGTGTCAAATGCTGACGAATATTTGATGGAACGCAGCCGCCCCTCTCTATTGTTCAACGCAGTCGAATTAAATGTCACAGCCACAAAGAGACATTATTGATAGATATCGTGAACGTTATAGGTTTGGCGGTACGGTACTTTCGATGCAAAACTCTGATACATATCAACGGTACCGACCTTCGACTCTACAGCATACATGCCGATGAATTATTGAAAAGTTCTCGTGTGTTCGATCGAAGCGCGATTACGAAATTCAAATGAGATGGAAAGTGCATCAATTAATATTTATGCGAGCGTTGCGAAATTTTAGATTTGGGCGCATACTTTATACGCCTCCAGAATTTATTACAACTTAGTAGAAATTCCTTAAAATTTAATGCCGCCTAATTGGGAAATTTCATTGATTTATTAGTACGAAACATTAAAACGGTAAATTGGTTAACGCATAATTAATTAGGAAACTACTTGGGTTCATAAATAAACGAATAATAGGCACTCGAGTACGCGTGGTCTTACGGAGTTAACTTAACCACTCAATTTGAGCCCTGACAGGGTCGGATTTACATAAGGGCATAATTACGGAAACCCTTTACCACTTTTGCCTGAATGTGGTTCCCCATCCTTTGTCATAACGTTAGTGTTTCTCATTCTATCCTATCTTCTGGTATTCTGATCTCATTTTATACCTTACAATTAACTTCATATTGTCTTCATATGGATTCTTAGTTATTTATCTTACCTTAATTATGTCCTACCAACTATTCCGTTTCTTATTCATCCATGGTAAGGTCTTGGGAGGCAAAAAAATACGAAAAAAAAAACCAATTAAACAGCGGAAAATTTTAAGAAAACCTACCTCAAAATATCCGGACTTTTATGATACTTTTTCCGGTGACAACCCGATATCATCGATCATGTTTTTTGAAAAATATTTTTGTTTTTTAAGTAAGTAGGTGCAGTACTTTTTACAAATTTGCTAAATCACCAAATTTATCTACTATAGAGCCTCTGTATTTGTACTCATGAGTCCCTATGGCAAATTACTAAAGAAAACTAACCGTATCTAATATAATTACCACCATTTTTGCTTAAAAGAGTATCTGCTTTTTGATCGGTAGTAGATGAAAACTAGATAAGGTTCATGTGATAATACTTAAACTACAGATATACTAAAAATTGAAAGTTTCTGTGAATTATTTTTTAGTCGAAGTTACACTACCTATCATTTCTTTTTCAGAACGATGAACCACCGGAAATCACCTATTGTGTTGTTGAAAACTCAGGAACGCTATCTCTACAAGCCCTTACTCCAACACAACCTATGCCTTCGGAAGATGAACTTGATGCCAAATTTGCAGAACTCGTGGTAAGTTTAATCATTACAATTTTCAGTAAGCATGCATGCATACATACACAGCGTACATTTAATATCGCGTTTCGGAGTTTGAGTTACGTATTTAGTGTGTTCCGCCGAAGTTTCCAGTTTTCTTGATTAAAACATATTCATTTTGAAATAAAAAAGATAGTTTTTCTGTGACGAAGTATTGATAACATACAATACAATACTTAAGCTTTTGTAACTGTATTCTCCAATAAACATTTTTAATAATAAGAAAACACAAAAACGAATATTTCAACAAAATTGTTTATTTACACTCGACAACATTGTTTCGACCTCTAAAAGGTCAATATAAAGACTATAAATTCATAATTTACAATAAGTTACAGTACTTTGTTGAAACATTATTTTTTGTGTTTTCTTATTAGAAAATAATATCGATATTTGAGTTCTGAAATTTTTATTGACGGCTAGGTACATACGTCAACGAACCGTAAAATTTTGGACCGAACAAAAGGCCCCGTTAAAGATTATGTAAAAAAAAATCATTGATACGTAGGCGTTCCCCTGTATTATTTACACTTTCCACACATTGCCATCGTTGAATTATGTATTAGGTACATGACAATACATTCGTACACCTGTCCGATAAAAGCTGTTGTCGCCAAACGCAATGGTATTATGCAACTAGCGATAGAGTCGAGGCCTGCAAGAAGAAAAATAGTAGAAAAAAATGAGTATTCGAGGTTCAGTCCCTTGTAACACTTGGCAGCATCTTCATCACGCGTTTTCTAAAGAAAGCGAAATGTCGGTCACTCATCAGGTATGCATCGTACTGATTAAAGTTGTATTACCATAAATAAACATCAATTACCATAACATTCGTCAACTTCGGTTGGGGAAAGTATATTTCGTATTAATTCCCTAAGCTAAACCTAAGGAATGTGGTAAGCTTTGTAATATTGTACAAAGCTCAACAACAATTCAGTGGTGCACTATAAAGCACAGTGAAAGACAAGAAGATATAAATAAAAAGCAATATAATTCAATTCATTCCTTTTAAAGCGATTAAAATTTATTGGAAAACTAAGAATTTTCCATCATGGGCTCTTATGTGAATACGCCGTCTTTAATAAAGAACAATAAGTTTTTAATTTCGAACTTATTATTTCTCATCAGCACGCCATAAGCACTTTTAATAAATTACCTATCAAATCGAAGTTGTTTCGCAGACGCTAGTTGATATAGTATCAAGGTGCAAACAGTATATCACCATCTACTGATATTAGATGCTAACTGTGGTATTTCTAAATGTTCGACAAGGTGAAAGATTTTAACATTATCCTGTTAAAAATACTCTATTTTTCTATTATACTAACAACGTCTTAATATCTTTAAAGAAAATGATCCATTCGATTTTTTACAATCGTATTGAAAGTAATTGTCTTTTTCTTAAAAAGAAAACTGAAAACGTTTTAGACACCTGCTCCCTCTCTTTTTAATTATCAGCCGCCACTGTAATGCGATGCTTGTAATGTAGTAAACGTTACTTAACGCGCATCTTTATACAATGCGTGCACTTTTTCTAAAGTGTTGTAATTGTTGCTCGCTCACCTACTTCGAACAGTTAAAGTCAGCCAGTCGTATATTGGTTTAACACTAACGAAAGATGAAATTATTGTAACAGGCGAAAGTAATGAGGGTTTAGAAACAGAAGCGTGTGTCGTTAAAATTGCGGTAATACGTATAAATCGAGAGAAAGGCGGCAACATCATAAAACAAATGTCAATATAAAAATTATTGCCACAAATGTTAAGGAAAAGTTAATGTTTTCCGAAAGGAAACACGAGTGCACTTCTACTCTGATTGGCAATATCTCAATTAACACTGGTGATAACTTTATATAAATCGAGCAGGTGTGAGCCAAGATCCGGATTCTGCTATTCCTATTAATCCCCATATTATTACTACTACTGACTCGTAATGTTATCGCCAGAACCAGAATATCATACTTACGTACACTTACCACAACTGGGCGGAATAGGGGAGCCAAAAACAGTTTAACGGAAAAGAAAAGTTGCTTATATACCTTTTACTGAAAGTGTAATTTAACAATAACCAAAGGAAATGCGAAAATCACCCAGAAAAGTAATTAAACAAATGAATGTATAATTACGACAATAGCAAACGTGATCAGCATCAGTCGCTGCTGATTTGTCATGGTATAAAGATTCTTGGCAACTGCTGGGATGGTCAGTCTTGTAATAATTAACGAAGTCATGTACCATCATCATTACAAGGTCGTCAGTCCTAAGACTGGTAGGACATCCACCTCCACTATTTCCTGTCCTGGGCTAATATTCGCATTTCCTTAAAACAAGAAAAACTAAAAAAAAAACTTTTGGGTGTTTCATTCCCACCAGCCAGTAATGCTGGTGGGCGGGCAGTCCCTCCGGACTATGCCGGAAGGTAGGGCGGAAGGCCCTCTTCAGCCTGCTTTCAGGAATCGTGAGAATGGATGGTTCGGGTGAGAAAGATGAGACGGACGAAATGAAGACAGAAGAGAATGAAAGATTATCTGTGGAATATTACTGCCTCAGCATTTGCCTAAGTGATCCAAGGAAACCACAGAAAAACTTGGACCAAGGCAGACGGAACCGGAATCGAACCCGCGTCCTCCCGAATGCTAAGCAATGGTCTAGACCTCTAGGCCATGCCGCTCGGTCTTAATACAAGAACATTCCACATCCTTACCTATTTATGAACTGTAATATAGTCAAGGTCTGCCTATATTTTTCTCTTAACTCCTGTTTCTGCTTTTAATACATCCCTAACCAGCCCTTCATGCCTAAGAAGGTGTCGTACCAATTTTTCTCGCCTATTTCTCATCTACTTTCATACTGACCTCTGTTCTATCCTTTCTAATACCTTCTAATTTCTAACCTTCTCTACCCACGGTATCCTCATCATTCGCCTGTAACACTACACTTCGAACGCTTCTAACGTTCTCTTTTCCGCTGCGCCTACCGTGCATGTTTCGCACCCAGACAACGCCGAGCTCTAGACATACCACCTTTAACTACCTTTTAAGAATTTCTACATTATCCGTTAGTATAGAAGTGACTTCTTTTTATTGAAGGCGACTCAACCCTGAGCCATATCTCTACTGCTCCTTCCATTGTGAGTTATCTGACTTCCTAGAATCCATTTGTTTCATACTAATTTATTTTTATGAATATAGCAAAGAATAATTGTTGCTGGTTAGCACGTACCTATGTATAATGGGCGGTGATGTCAGAAATTCCTAACAGTATCAAAATTTCTATGTTTTCCTTCTAATTATGAATTCCTTACATGTGCAATGTGTCAATATAAGAAACGGTAAGTTTATGATGAAATTCCTGGGTCATTTTTAATCTAAACTCTAATTTTATGGTAATTGAATCTGTTCTTGATGAGAACCCGAACACCATTCATTAAGTTTAAAGTAGACACTCACATAATCTGTACGTCGCGTCAGCTGTGATGCTAAAAAGAAAGTTTTGAGACGTACATATCACCTGTAAAGATAAACACCTTTTCTTGATGTTTTCCTGCTTAAGTTTAAATTGAATTAAGTACCTTATATCCAGGGGCGGCTCTCATATGTCTACATGTAGGTGTTAAATTATTAATTTTTGCGACCTAATTAATAAAGCTTATTCAAAATCGTTTTTTTTTGCGCAAGCCAACTCAAATCCAAAGTTCGTATGTTCGAAAGTTTGCAGTTTTCGAGGAAAACAGTTGAAAGTACAGGTACATTCAATTCCGGTCCTGGTAAAGAAATACGTCCCCGCAACGCTTCAATCAATTAGCTGGTGGTTACTACCATCACTTACAAAATTACGATTATCTAGATGATGCTCATTTACTGAATAATGTTTATGTAACTTAACATTCTTTCTTTTGTGTTCGTATATTCACATAGCGCTGCCTGTAATGTACTTATTTAATTTAATTAATCAAACCATTATATGTAGCACTAAATAGTTTGTTTTTCTTAGACGTTTGACAATAATGTTTACATTTTCCATAGGTAGTTGTAGAGTTCTTATTGGAGAATATAATTCGGAAATAACTACATTGCTAATTCACATGCAAGACTGACTTTACATTGTAAATTATTGTGATTATCTTAAAATGTTTTGTTTTGCCCTTAACCACACTGCTGAACTCACCATGCATCCAGTTTACACCCTCCAAAGCTCTTATCAAAAATTGCTAGCTTCAACCAGAGTGTTATAGATAAGTTTGCTTCTATGAAGGATTGTAAAACGGAATTAAATTTCAAAAATTAGGTTAGTAAACATTTGCAGAACTCCCGCTTAATTTCATCTTGAGCCACCATTGCTTATACCTGTATCATTTTAATGTAACTTCTGTCAGCATACAATTTAAATTAATTACTTTAATTACTATCTAACAAAATATCTGTGCCGAAATCATTTTCTACATATCATTGGGTGAGTACTAATTACTTTTATTCAGTTCGCCAGGATTGTACTTGTTAATTGATGCCTTTTGACATGCAGACAAATAAATTGCTCATTTTTATATAGACCTACTTGCATTCAACAATTTCGTTTGCTTGTGCTAAATTGATCATGACTTGGAAATATCTGAATAACAAACCTCTATTAACAATATAAGACAATTATACATCACTTATCATGACCCCCCGAAAAGAAAAATATTAATTTGCCATTTTTTTATTTAGTTATTGAGCAATTGTGCTCGTTTTCCTTTCATACAAGTTTCATAAAAATTTAAAAAACTCACCGTAAATACATTTTTGATTGTGTTATTGTTATCACTAATCATGTATAAAAATGTACATAGCTACTACAAAATTGCTTTTTTACGTAAGAAATACACATAAATGTCATAAATAATTGGTCATTAATTTGTTATACTTACAGATTTTTCAAAACGCTTCATGTTAGTATATTTTTATGTTAACAAAGCCACGATTTGATTAAAAGAACCTTTGTATACATTAATTTATAATGAATACTATTCATTCCATTTACCTGTAGTCACACTAAGCTACATGGTCATTAAATTAGTTTAATTTTTCAGGGTTGCTGGTCATTTGTTATCCTATAAAAAATGCTTTAATGAGATTGAAAATACGCATGCTATTTTGGGTGTGACCTTAAATCTATTTATTTACAGTACAAAAATGCAAATCAATGTTACAATCATATGACGTGTGTTATTCACTGACGAATAAAGCGTGCCCAATATATTGTTGGTTCATTTTTTTTTAAAGAAGATCTACCAACTAAAACGAAAAAACCAATTTAAAAGTAGAAATTAATTAAAAATCTATAAACTTTAACGTAAAAATAGATAATATTGATCTGCATAATATCCCAGTTACAAATATTTATGTGATATACGTATAAAAAGGGTCAGTTTACTATTTTTAGTTTGTATGTGTATGCAGCTGTTCCGGGCGCCATAGAAGATTCCTAAAACTGCTCTGTATAGTATCACGTTACTTTACGATGTGGCAGAAGTAGAAACAGCGTCACTTGCCCGCTCTGTTAGATATGGCTGTTAATCTACATAGATATATAAAAACCTAAATACCTTAATATTAAATAGGAATATAGTGATAATTTTGATAATTTTTATTGGAAATACGGAATAAAACTAAACAGGAGATTTCTTGAAGTACCGATAGGAATCATATCACTAATTAAGTCTAACACTCTGGACAACATTCTAAAAATTTTCCTAAACATTACAGAAAATATTGTTTTTTTATAGCTAGGTATCAAACATTTAATGGTATTATCAATGTTGAAAGAAATAATCCTTGTTGTCATTTTTTTAATAAAGCCAAAAATACTAGCAAGAGTTGCCATGCAATTAGGTACGCACACAAAAAAAAATTATCGTGGATTTGTAAACAAACATAATTGCATAATCAGACAGGAAAACATGAAGAACATACTGTAGGTGGAAGGTAAAAGGGAAATGTACAAAAAAATGTACTGACGTCGTGATAGCTTCAAGGAGACTAAAATAATTTTCCAGCAAGTATAGGTTTGCCGGAGCCGAGATTGCCCATAAGTCTAAAATAGGCAAGTGTGGGCGCAATTGATCATGATCAGTGAATATTTTAATGGTGAAGAATGATAATAAAGCTTCAAGATGATAGACAGTATACGTGCATAACTCTACATTTAGGCATACTCATTACAATTAGTAAAAATTACCTAGGATATTATAGTTGTAATTAAAATGTTAAAAACATTAACGTTATAAGAAGACGCTTGTGCTTGTGTCAATTTTCTTATTATGTAAATTTCATTCGGGATTTTCTAATTTAATTTAAAAGTTTTAGTAAATTAGCAAAATTTGAATTAAAAATCAGTTAATAATCATCAGACTGGCCATATAGAAGGTTGAATAATCCCAAAAGATTGAAATAAAATAAAAATATAACTATGTTATCGTTATCATAGAAGCTGAAGTATTTGTCATGTTAAAGTACATTTTATGAAAATAACTTAAGCATTAAAATTACCAATGTGAGAATTTGGATTATAATATAAAAACTGTGTATTAATAAAATTAGAATACTAATAATAAAAAATTATTTATCCTTTTAATTTTTCCATTTATTCCTTTATTGTGACTGGCTCATGCATTGTGAAGTATTTCGTTCATGAGATTAGTGTTCACCACGTAACAATGCTCTAGCGCAGTTTTGTTAGTATGTTTATATTTTATTAAAAATTGTACTTTTCCATTTAAGGTTATTGAAAAACTCCGAAAAGATACTTGAAATGCTGTAGAACCGTTCAATTAAGATTTTATTGTTAGAGGACTTTATTAGGTTTTTTGAAAAATATGAGCGGACGTAAACGGCAAAAAAAGAGTTTTTGCATTGAAATCAAATCGTAGGTATCTACCTCCGCTGATAGTACAACATTCTGGAACCAGTTGACCAATTAAAGCATCTAATTAATGGATGAAACTAATTCGAAATATCTTCTAAGCTATTTGTTCATTTCTCTAACTCGAAAGATTTAAGATTTAGAGTTTCTACTAATATTTTTCGGAGCATTTAGACGCAGCTATGATCAATGACTTTATTTTGTATGTTAGTTATGGCTATGTTGAATTTCTATGTTTTAATTTTGAATGGCCACTGTCTGATTTCGGGTTTTCGATCTTTACTATGCAATTGTAAGCAAACAATTTCTTTAAACTCGAATTTCCTCTAACTTGAACATAATTAGTTGCATTCACGAGAGGTTCGACTTAGAACAGTTCGATTAATTAAAAAAGATAATCATTGACTGATATATTAAATTAAGTATGTATAGTTTTGCTACGTTTTCATTCCTTAATTTGCCACACCGAATTTTCCTCAGGCTCTCGCGCATACCTCGCAGCTTTCACTACGAAAAAAAAAACAAAGATGCCATTCAAAAGTGGTAAAATTGACATGATACCTACCCACACATATCGCTGGGTTAAATCTTGTAATTTCGGGGTCATGACCGACAGCTCTCTGCTAAGCTGATTAGAATCGACGACTGCTGAAATTACCTGTCCTTCAAACGTTGCGTTGGTAAACTAAACTGGCAAATTATATTATAAACGACCTTTTTTCTTTCTCTAAAACGAAAGCGCGCGTTTAAAACGTTTAGTTGGTGAAGTAAACGTTAAAAAACATTGAACAATAGGTTTAATTAGCAATAGATACATGGGCAAGTTCCCTCTAGCTATTAACTATACATATATATATATATATTAGGTTCCAAACTGGATAATAATACTTCCCACACTAGGTCGTGAGTAGTGATTTTTCCTCTGTTACTTCCTTGAGATATCAATAGAGTTATCCAGGAAGAATAAATCTATAGATTTTTATAATTTTTCTAAACATTATACAGCAAAGGTATTGTAAAATGTAGCAATTTTTTTGTACTTACTTATAATACCTACTACAAGGTACCTATCTGTTAATTGTACAAGAAAATACCAGATGGAACCACGGAAGAGTTTCTAGAGATTTAAAGGACCTCAAGGACCTTCTCAAATACTCGCAGGGGTTAAAATTGAAACATTTTAGTAAAAAGGAATAATGAAGCTTTAAATGAAAGAAAAATGTTCGTTAATAACCGTCTAGAGGTAGTCTAAAGGTGTCAACCCTATTTTACTGCTGTACAATGAATTTATACATGGTATTTCTTAAATACCTGTGTTTCAATATTATTACCCCAAGTAGAGTCACCCTTATAACATTTCATGTTCTTATTAAAATATAAGTAAATGTTATAGTCACTGTTGAAAATCGTAACTGTACATACATTAAAATCTTCAAAATTGACCCTTCAGGTAGTAAGGCAACCGAGACAAGTTTCATTACGGTCTTCCTCAATTTTTTTCTTTTCAAATTTCTGTCGTCATTTTGTTTGGATCGTAGGAATTTTGATTATTGAAATTTCACACTAAAATATTTGACCATTGCTATTGTTTATTACCACCATCCCCAATTTCGAACCCGAGAGCGGTCATCTAATTTTCTCCGGTTAAGTCAATATCGATCTAAAGTTATCAGTCATAGAAATAACACATTTTCTAATTTTTGTAATGTAGTTACTGTTCAATGTTTTGCTTGCGCCCCCTCTAAGAATATTTGTTTACTGTTCTACAAGGTCACCCCCATCCTATCTACCCTTTCTCCCACCTCCGATCGTGAGACTAATATTTAAAAAAGTTAGCTTATCGTTTATCGCTTTGATATTGCAAAAGCAAAACGCATTGCATTATATAACAGTCGCGCTTTAATTTAAAATCGATACGAATCTCCTTCGGCAACATGAGATGCTTTTTGTTTATCTGTATCATCGATAGTGTAATTGTATAATAGAAAACCTAATTAGAACACTTTCACGGTGCAACTATCTTGTAGGTTAATCTCTATTTTGCACGCTACTCGAAGTCTGCGTCGCACACGAAAAATAATTCAACAAAAAAATAACAGAACGTATAATTTTCATATTTTAAAACTCATTTGACGGAAAAGGTGTGTAATGAACTCTACTGATTTCTTTTCGTCTCTTGAAGGTTAATTTTACGAGCTGAAAGTGAGTAGGTTCATACGAGCAGTGACATGACGGGCATATTTTCAATTAAAACTTAAATTAACATGAAACTTTACAACGTACGCTAGGTTAGGACTTAATGGAACATTTAGTCGCAGCTGACATAGACATTTGCATCATAGAGCGAACGAAGAAATGATATGTACAATATATATATTTGCAAGCAATCTAATTATATAGACACGTAGAAATATGCAAACAAATTTTATAAATACAGATGTAACTGTCTATGTCCAAAGGGGTGAGGCCAGATACTTCCCATTATTGACTCCCGTCAGCAACAAAAAATTTTTCTTTTTTGTTGAATGTTTTGTATTTAAGATCTTTTACTATTTCCAAGATTAGTTTTGTCTGAAGGTTGTTTTATGATGCGGTATACAAGATCATAAATATGTATTCATTATTTAGACAATTTCAATGTTTCAATGCCTTTTTACAAATTTTTTTTTATATAAAATGTATAGGCCTGATGGTGTCGGAAATATGATGGTTAAAAATTGTTGACCTAAGACGTTTTAATATTTGACTGGTGTTCTAGAGAATCTTTGTAATCCGCTACAATGTTCTAAATTTCTCAGATTTGTAGTGTGTGCGGCTTTGCTGCTGAATGCGAGAATGTTTTTGAATGTTCTTGAATGTTCTTAGCGTTGTCTTCAGCCAGAATGTTCTCAGAGATTATCCGAATGTAAAATCTTATAGTGTATTGGACTGAGAAACTCTAGAACGTTCTAGAAAATTTGAAGGCCATTTTGTGTGAGTAGGGATTGGTTTCTAATACCATTTCACGGCATTTTAATATATTCCAACCAGCGTCCTAAATAAAAAATGTTTGGAATCTGCTATTATGCCCTAAATTTTTATAGTTTGGTGTGGATCTGCGAGTTGACTACCGGCCACCGAAACACCCTTTTAGAATAAGTCTTAATTTTGGTGTTGTCCAATAAGAAGCAACAAGTTTAAACGAATCCCTTTCTTGCATCTGTTCCAATGTTACTGTTTTTCATTGTTTATATAGTTTTTCTATTATTTGAAATAGGTTGCCATGATTTATATTTTGCACAAAAAAAAACAAGTGAATACTGTTTCTTTTCCATGGTTGTTTGTTTAATCTATCTCGCTATCGGAACAGGAAACATCAAAACAATTGTAGGAAGTAAATTTCCTTCGTGGCTTACCATTGATTGCCCACCTTTAATTATTATAGTCGGATCTATTACAATGTTGCTGGACCGTTAACCATTTCTTTCTTCTGAACGAAATAATACCGTCTTTTGTACATGTACTGCAGGTACTTACAGGTAATCTTAATCTAAACAACGCAAAAGCATTTGAACTGCAAGGTTAACCAATAAAACAGTAATTGGTTACAGATCGATAAAAGAAATGTTTACCTTAATGATCATGTAGATCTAATACAATAGCTAAGCTACCAAAGCATTTTTACTTCTAATAGCAAAATTATATCTAGGATTTCTAAATTTGTGTTATGAAATCGGATACAAAAGAAAATTACCCTTATGTGGTAATCATAACAGTTTAGCATCTCACTACTTTTGTGGTAATATTTTGTAAGTGATTACGTATACTAATGTTATCAAAAATCTTCTAGCTTCAAGAAACAATGGTATAAATCATTTCATAACCTTAATCCAAAATAGGAAGCATTTATTGTTTAAAAAGTCGATGATGTGTAAAAAAGTGAATGTAAAAACACATTACAAAAATCACTTCTTGCTGCTATTTAAAAGGATTCAATCCAAAAAAGGAATACTGACGTCCATAAAACGGAACAAAAGCAATTAACTGGATAATATATTACAATGAGACCATGATTTCAATAAATGGTTTTTTATAATAACAATTACAAAATAAAGCGATGTATGTACATAAAAGTGCATTTATAAAAAAAGGATAATGTACTAATGTTTACCATAGATAAATTAGTTTTAACTGTAAATAATATTTTATATAATTAATGATAGAAGACTTTACTTTCATTACCTTCAGTTGACTATGGAACTTCAACAAATAATATTTTCTTTTAACATAAATTAAATTATTAAAAACGCGGCCATATAATAACTTATATTTAAAAAGCTTTTTGCATTCCTAATTCATAGCGTTAGCAACTGATTATGCTAAAAATAGTCAACTGATCGACTGATTCTAATCACACTAATTTGCTAACTTTTAACTTTCCATTCGTACACCTATTATTAGTATATCTTTCATTTTAATTAATAAGTTAACCACGTTCTTCGGTAGCTGCGCCCAATCTAAGAAAATCTTTAGATGTGCCAAATTGCTGCATTCTAGCGCATTCACTTTTTCTAAGATGTTATCGTCCAAGAACGGAGATAAAATCGTATAATTTGCATCTACCTTTACTGACCGATTGTCATACTACAAATATGTTATGATATTATACACATTAAAAAAAGCCAAAGAATTAGAAATTAGCCAACGTCCTAAAATCAAAAGAAATCTACATCTAGAAATTAAAAAATATTTATTTTGTGTTAAATATTTTTTAGAATTTCTTTATCATTTACAGGAAGAACTTGATCTCACAGCGCCAAACAAAACAGCCATGCTCAATCTCCCTCCAGAGAAAAAATGGCAAATTTACTGTTCCAGGAAAGGCGGTGAAGACTTTGTTGATCAGGACCATGCCCCAGAACATTACATCGAAAGATTACAGACTTTGGCTACGGTAATTTTTAATAAATAGATCTCAATTAACCCACCGTTAAATAAATGAATTATTTTACTTTTGTTAATAAAAAGAATTATGTTTTATTTTAACGAACCGTGCGTTCTTAAGTTTTCACTACTTTTATTGAGGAATATTTTTATTAAATCTGATGAATGAATCAGGAGCTGAATTTGCGATCGATATTCAGAATTTTTTATGATAGCGAGATCGCTTAAAACGACATATTATTAGGTAAGGAAGCGTTAAGTAGATATCGGCATAGCTACTACCATAATTTGATATTACATGCCGGATACCTGATTAAACTTCAAATCAGGGCAATCTTTCCAACCCTTTAAAAAGTTAAAAAAAAATTATGTCAACTCATCAAGCATCCCCTTTCGGGTATGATATGTTGTCGGGTATTAACATATCGTTTATAGCAGCGGTTTTTTACCACAGCTCTGGAGGAAATGCATCAGTTATCAATATGTGACATCAATACTCGTTTGTAAACTCCATATTTACATTAACGGGGAAAATTGATTTAGAATGAAGTTGCTCCATTTAAAGTTTACAACTGAATACTAGTACTTATGGTGCATATGTAACACGTACATGCAGTGATTTACTTTTCAGGTAATGCAAATAGTAAAGAACATCAATCTATAGCATTTTTCACATTTTTCATTCCTCCTTCAGTTATATGATTTTTTTTAAAATAATCCAAACTAGAAAAGGACAAAAACCTCTTTATTATGTAAAAACTACCGTCGAGAAAAAGCTCAATAATTTAGGAGGTAATTTTTACACAGTAATGAATTTTTTGTCCCTGTTTGGGTTTGATTACTAATATAACATATTCTTAAACAATTCAACAAAGCAACAGATTTCTCGTTTTGAAAGCTCTATATTGATTTTTTAGAATTCGTCAAAAACCTTAAAGAGATCGCTGAATTCTTTGAGGATTTTTGGGAGACGGTTTATATCATAGGTCATTATTCATAGTAAATTATTTGCATTTATAATTATAATTTAAACAAGAAATTTATATCCGGCACTTAATTACGTTTTCGCAATAAACATAAATTGAGCAAAAATTAAAAGAGGAATGTTCATATTCTAATGAATAATTCTAGAAATATGAATCTAGTAGACAGTCATTATAAAATACAAAGACGACTGGATTCCCCGAAGCAATTTCCTGAAAGAATGTAAGCACCTACCAATGCAACGTACAGGTACATATAATAATGCGTATGTTGTCGTCTTTTTAGTGATGCTTGAAGAGCGCAATGATGCCTGCAGCAAACGTTAATTTAGCGCACTCGACTTCCTTAGCTATGCATATACACAAACATACCAATAGACAACTCCTACTAATAATTCTTGACATTTTTTCTTCGTTTACTCTTTCAGATTCTTATACAGGTACTAAAATACCCTCAAGATAAATTATAAGTAGTAGAAATAGAACGGCGTGCATGCGGCAAACAAGAAAGCAATTTCAATTTGATATCAATCTGAGGTAGTTTATTGCCGCTGCCTGCAAAAATATCTTTAAATCAAACTTCTAATTAGAAATAAATCGTTTATTAAGAAAAATATATGCAGTTTAATAACGGAATTCATAAATCCACTGTTGCTATTATGAGAAGCATGAGCAGTCATCTCTTTTTCTACAAGTGTTTTGAAAATTATTGGTGTTAATTATTATTTTATAATAAAACAACCGCAGGACTTCTAAAGAACAAAGGATATTTTCTAGTTATGATATATTGAAACTCACTTTTATATTTTAATATAACTTCTTGCATCTTATTCATTCATGATTTCACCAAATCTTTGGTTATTTTCAGGCATGAACTAAATTTGTATTTTGTTTAAGTAAACAGAATCGTTGTTTTCATCATTGCAAGAGACAGAAATCTTATTTCACATTATTTATAAAAAATTCACTTATCGCCTAATACAAGCTATTTGATAAAATTTTCACTTTTTCTGTTTAGGGGAAAATTTCTGTATTGTTTTCCTTTTGAATAATTTAATTATAATTCTATAGATAATTATGGTGGCATAGTGAAAATTTACATTTTTCAGCTTCAATACCCCGAAACAAATACGGAAGAAGAAGTTCGCACAAGAACGAAACAAATCGATGGATTAAAAACTGCCCTGAGGACGTCGACGCACAGCTTTGTTATAAGATTCATGGAGCTGAACGGCCTGCCGGCTCTGTTGGAATTCCTGGAGAGAATGGACTACTTTACAAGTCAAAGCTCTATACATACGAGTATCATAGGATGCGTTAAAGCCCTCATGAACAACTCAGTACGTCTTCCCTTATGTCTTTTTTTTTTCATTCGAAAATTCAGCTCATTAAACAAAAAATATTTTTATAGTGAATAGTTTCATCATCACTGATGATTTTATTACAGATGGGAAGAGCGCACGTTTTAGCACATCCTACAAGCATAAACATTATAGCTCAGTCGTTGAGTACAGAAAATATCAAAACGAAAATAGCAGTCTTAGAAATCCTCGGTGCGGTCTGTCTAGTCTCAGGTGGTCATAAAAAAGTATTAGATGCGATGCTGCATTATCAAAAGTACGCCTACGAACGGACCCGATTTCAAGGCATTATCAACGACTTGGATAGAGATACCGGAATTTATCGGGACGAAGTTAATCTTAAAACTGCAATTATGTCATTCATTAATGCAGTTCTTAATTACGGACAGGGTCAAGAAAATTTAGAGTTTCGCTTACACTTGAGATACGAATTTCTGATGCTAGGTATTCAACCAATAATCGATAAGCTTAGGAGGCATGAAAATGAAACTCTAAACAGGCATCTGGACTTCTTTGAGATGGTACGAAATGAAGATGAAAAGGAACTTGCCAGAAAGTTTGAACAGGATCATGTCGATACAAAAAGCGCTTCTTCAATGTTTGAAGTAATCCGAAAGAGACTAAGTCACTCAGCCGCATATCCACATCTCCTTTCGGTTTTGAAGCATTGCCTTTTGATTCCTTTAGACTACGGATCGTATCCACAACATTGGCTCTTGTTTGACAGAATTGTTCAGCAGATAGTTTTACAGCAAAATGATCCCAGCAACCCACAAAAACCCAAAGACCCAGACCTTTCACCAATTAATATAAACGTTAAAGAATTAGTACATTTGTTAGCCAAAGAAGAAGAACTTGTCGAAGCAAGGAAGAAAGCTGAAGAATTGGAAAGGGAAAATAGTGATCTGTCGAATCGACTGGCCAAAAAAGAGCAAGAGCTCGATCAAAAAACACAGGAGAAGGAAGATATAGAATCAAGTCTGACACGAATCAAAGAAAGATTAGAAAAAGAGACGGCTGCTCATATGGAAATTCGTCAAAAGTTTGAAGAACTAGAATACCGAGCAGCAGATTTGGATCGACAAATTTCTTGCGAACGTGGAGAACGGTATCGCCTTGAAAAGATTGTCACTTCTGGAAGTATACCGGACGATGCAAAAATGATTGGGCTTCAAAACGGAACAATTGAAGTAAACGGACTGGGCTACAAAGAAGATTATTCCATACCACCACCGCCTCCCCCATTAGTTCCCCCGCCTCCTCCTGCACCTGGTCCACCTCCACCACCATGTGCACCTACTGCTCCCCCAAGTGCTCCTTTAAAAGTGGAAATTATAAAGAAGAACATTCCTCAACCTTCGAATCCTTTGAAATCGTTTAATTGGTCCAAATTGCCTGAAACGAAAGTTTCTGGAACGATATGGAGCGAACTAGACGACACCAAACTGTACAACGCAATGGAACTGGATTCAATCGACAAACTGTTCTGTGCCTATCAAAAGAACGGCATTGCTGTAAGTCTTAATTAAAGGTAGCATTTAAAATGATTTTGTAACTA
This sequence comes from Agrilus planipennis, assembly GCF_000699045.2. Lineage (NCBI taxonomy): Eukaryota > Metazoa > Arthropoda > Insecta > Coleoptera > Buprestidae > Agrilus > Agrilus planipennis. The sequence continues at coordinate 2,531,071 of NW_020439003.1, read as the reverse complement.
ATGCCACGATATTTATAGAATGAAGGATCAGTTGAAGATCTTCGAACGTTAGGGAAAAACAAAACCAAAGTGCTGTCAGTAATTGACGGTCGTCGTGCACAAAATTGCACCATTCTTTTATCGAAATTAAAAATGTCTGATGAAGAGATATCAAAGGCTATCTTAAGTATGGACAGCAAAGAACAGCTACCTATTGATATGGTAGAACAACTTCTCAAATTTACTCCTAGTCCGGAAGAAGCAGCTCTGTTGGAGGAACACAGTCACGATATCGATTCCTTGGCTAGAGCTGATCGATTTCTTTACGAAATTTCCAAGTAAGTATCTTCTACGTTTCGATAACGAATTTTTCTTCATTAATTCATTTTAGGGTACCTCATTACGAACAGCGGTTACGAAGCTTGCATTACAAAAAAAGGTTTCAAGTAACTCTCACCGAAATATCGCCGAGAATTGCAAATGTAATGGAAGCTTCCCGAGAAGTGGCCAGATCTCGTCGTTTACGCAGGCTATTAGAGGTTGTATTGGCACTTGGAAATTACATGAATCGCGGTGCTCGTGGAAATGCTTTGGGTTTCCGATTGGCCTCCCTAAACCGTTTGGGTGATACCAAATCTAGTGCCGCCAAGGGAACCACACTGTTACATTATTTGGTGCAAATTTTAGAAAGAAAGGTACATTAAACTAGCCGATTGTCTTTCTCTAAATAAATATTTTGTTTCGATAGTTCAAAGACGTCCTGAGAATCGACGAAGATATTCCACACGTCAGAGATGCAGCCAAAGTATCCTTGGGTGAACTCACGAAGGATATGGGTCAATTAAGGGCCGGTTTAAAAGATGTCGCCCGAGAAATTGAATTCCACCGGGGACAAAGTCCACTGGCTAACGACAAATTTGTTCCCGTAATGAGAGAATTCCAAGCTACAGCCACCTGTCGGCTTGCAGAGATCGAAGATCAATTTCAGGACATGAAGGCAAGTTAATTAAATTCCAACGATTTAAAATAAAAATTTAGTTGAATCGTAAACCTTAATGAATTTTTTATTATCGGTTTTTTACTTAATTTTAGACAAGATTCGACCGTGCTGTTCGTCTATTTGGAGAAGATCCCACTGTGATGCAACCCGATGAATTTTTCGGAATTTTCGACTCATTTCTGGCTTCGCTCCAAGAAGCACGACAGGACAATGAAAATATGAAAAAACGTCAAGAGGAGGAAGAAAAGAGAGCTAAACAGGAGGCAGAGTTGAAAAAGTTGACCCTTGAAAGGAAACACACACGTGAAGGAATCCTTTCTTCAATAAACAAAAATACGGGAGTGAAAAATGGCGATTCCAGCGGAAAAGGCGAGTTTGACGACTTAATATCAGCTTTAAGAACGGGAGATGTTTTCGGAGAGGATATGGCGAAATTCAAAAGATCGAGGAAGTCAAAAGTTTCGTCGGGAAATTCACCCCCGCGAAGAAATTCAGTAAACAGAGAGGACAGTCGAGAAAGAGTTATAAGTATCCGACAACAATAAATATATACGTACAATATTATTTACTAATAAATATCAGGATGACAACACCACTATGTTTTTTACATCTAATGTTAATTCCATTTTAAGCTTGGCCAAATTACCATTATACCTTTACGTGTTTAATAATTAACAGTAGTCGTCACAATGATATTTTCAGTGGACCAGAGCAGTGAATGAAATGGATGATAACAATGAACCCGTACAGATTTCGTAGTCGTTATCTAAACGGACTGCTGCTATCTATAATTGTGTATCTATATGTATTATACGACTTTTGTATGTGTTATATTTGTACGTTTTTATAAAAATAGTTCGTAGTCTATTAAATGTTTGTATGGCTTTTCTTTATTTTATAAGAAACAACATATTGCCTAGAAATGAACTGACGATGACTATATATACGGTGGACGTAACGTTCTATTAAATGTTAAAAATATAACGTTGATTTATTTAATGTTGTTTTTTATTCAAAACATTATTAACCATTGAAATGGAACATTGTTTCGTGTATCGTCTTTCAAAACTGAGAAAAATAATTATTACTTACAACTATTTTTTTTTAACGTATTTACCATTAAGTAAATTTTTTTACTACAAATGTTTTTAAGTTGCCTAAAAAGTACTGAAGTACCTATTTGTATTTTTCGTGTCCACAATACATGTCAAAAAAATGCAATGGAGTACAACATTCCTGAATTAATTAAAACTAGTACATTATAGGTATGGATTACGAACAAATCGAAAAATATTTTTTTTCTTTTGATTCTACAGCAGATTAGCACCTTATTTAATTTATTTTGTTTTATCACTGTTGTACAACTTTTGATACCTTTTTGAATATCATGCATCACCCCAGCTATCGAATAATATTATTCATCCTGCCATCTAGCTGCATTAATTGTGTACTACAATTATACTATCACCAGACACAAATTTTATTGTCTATCTTCGCTGATAATGCAGACTAATACCTTGCTACTTCTTATTTGAAATTTCTTTCCGAATTTTAAATGTTCAACTACGTTTATCAAGAAAACAATTAAAATTATCAATTAAAAGTTTCGTTAAAAAAAGTATGACCCAATTTCATTGTCAGGAACTGCTTATGTGGCACCTTCTATAAAAAAAAATGTAAACTAGAAAGTTAAATAATATTTCTTGCCTAAAGTTGTACCTCTGTGTCAATTTTGATAATGATTTATGAAAATCATGTGAAATTATTACCAAAAAACGAAACTAATATGTCTTCTTTAACACTCTGTATCTCTTTTTACAGCAACATTTTATTAAGGTACCTTTAGTCAAATCTTCATATTTTAGTTCAAATAACCCTGCACTTACCTTGTTTAAATAGTTATAACTCACCCTGTATAATAATACCACCATATTTAAATGGATTAATTGTGTGGTTTTTGATAAAAAGGGGTCCATACATTGAGTTTTTATTGCTATACTACATGATGAAGTTTCAAAATTAGTAGACAAATAATAATAAATAAAATGTATGAATTTTAGGTTTCTAAAAACCTTGTTTATTTTCTTATGCCTTTAAATGCTGCCGGTATGAACTACAGACAAACCTGGCGCATCCGCCAAGGTTGACTTCTATGTTTGGCATCAAATTATAGATAATATGGTTATCCAATGATATTTACTACCAACTACTGTAATTCATATGTACGACAAGATTATATAGGTACCTACTTATCAAATCCATGACGCGCTTTATATACCCGGTAGACACGCAAATTAATAAAGAACAATAAGTTCCTGGTTAGGAATTCACCGTATAAAGATAAAGGTATTTATTTTGGTGAAAAATATTAATGATATTAGATACTTAATGAAATTATTGTGTAGTTCATATAATATTACCGTTAAGTTAAGTTAAATTCTGAAAAATCTTACAGGATTAAAAGAAGTCTTGCGTTGCATGCCTGAAATGTCAACGTAATTAGGCTCCGCATCTTCTATTTTTAAGCTTATTATTTTCCTTTTTCACTATTAAATGATGCGTGGCAGGTGATTCCAGGAAGTCCCGTCATTATTATTATCCGTAATATTTGCTTTCAGGTTAAAGAATTTTAAACATCTGCTACTATAGTTACATCTCACTTCATTTTATATTCTTTGCAGTATCTAGGTATCATAATAATTAATAGTTTACGAGACTTAAGTCAAGCTACTTGTTAGAATTCCGTAACGCATAGAAACTTGTATTTATATCTTCATGCTACGATTACTTTGGGATGATTTTTTCAAGTTCTTCTTGTACTGCATAATTTAATAAGAGATAAATCTAATCACAACAAATTAAAATCTCATCTAAGTGTTAACAAATTGCATTTGTTTTATAAATAACATTTAGCTTCACGATGCCGATGAAAAACAGACGCGTACACATGTCCTTTAAGACAAATAAAGAAATGTGACTTTCTTATACACTTCACAGTGTAAATTATGAGGGTGAATCATGTAGTGAGTATATAGGAAATTTATTACGTAACAAATAGGCAAATACCTAACGACAAAGCATTAATAGTAATAAATGAAGAGTAGTGTTAAAGGCCATCTGTACAAAATCTCTGCTAGAAATTCATCTTTATGATGACGCGGGAAATAAGAAAACAACAATCAATAAAACAGTGACTTCCAATAAAAGTAAATGAATTTCTTTGCAAAATTGATGTCAATATTTAAAAAAATTTCAATACGGACAAATGCTCCATAAAAGGCAAATTTAATTTCATTTATGACAATGAGACCGAAAAGGAATTTAATTAACATCAGATATTATTGGAAATAGAACGAGGCACCTGTCCTATAATCACATCTTTTTTCTAAAAACTCTATCTTAAAACATTCGTTGAGACTAGGTCTTATTCTTAAAAGATAAATATATTTTAGGTATTACTAGAAACATAATATTTCATATTTTTAGGAACTTGTCAACAGAGGTAAATGGTGTTATACTAACAATAAGTAGTGAGTTTGAAAACTAACCAAAACGATTAATAACTCAATATACGTAATCGATGCTGTGTTTTCTTCCGGGCTTTTTGGCACTCAGCACCTGAACAGTCACCACTGAAGATGCCGTCAGCAAAGAACGGCGAAACGTCTGGAAAAGCAAGATTCCACGGACCACGGCCAAAAAGCCCGGAAGAAAACACAGCGTCGATAGACGCCGGTCGTGAAAGCCTAAGAACTTCAATATACGTAAATTATAATACGAAGAAATGTACATAAAATACACAATATACTTGGCTGAAATTGTCAAAATTCGTGATATAGGCGTCCAACGTGAAAACTATTCATCCTGTACCATGATTTTCTGGCGCATTTCTTTACTCTATTTTCTAGTTAAACTGCTTCAGCGAAAACAATAAACCAATACTCAGATTTTTAACAGATAATATCAGGATTTCAATTACCTACTCAAAGAAAAATATGTATTTACCGAATACTCAATCAAAAAATAAGTTCTTAATACGCTAAACAGTTAAACTGCCTATTGGGTACAGAATTTTTTGTTAATATTTTTGCATTGCTTTATCTGAGAATACATTCACCTATCACGTGCTGTTTATCTTAGAGTTGGTAATTTTTCACCATTAGTTTGAGTTATTCATGGACACCTTTAAAGCGTTGGATTGAAGCACTCGGCCAGGCAACTTCCAAAATAATTGGATCACTAGGTTATACAAAAATTAATTAAATAATAGTAAAAAGATCTTATGATTTTTACATATTGTATACGGGGAACTCGAAAGTTTAACCCATAATTTTTGTGGATGGAAAATTGAAAATGAATTTTCACATTAATATTTTAAAATTCGACCCTTTGATAAAGGCCGCTTTTAAATGGAGACTAAGTATATGATTACTTATTAAATAAAATTCGTTTTTGTATACTATTTAGCAAGTCTCCACTTCAACTAATAAAAATTACTTTAATTAAATTCATGCATATAATGCATATTATTATTTACATATGTACACAAAACGGAGAAGTCAGGAGCTTCAAACTCACAGTTAATATGTTAATTAACAATAAATAAAATTGTTCAAAATCTCTATAAACCTAATGCCTAATTACAGTTACCTATTTCAATTTTTCATATCCTTTCGCAGAGCTATATTAAAGAAAGCAAGATGCAAAAAGTTTACCGCCGTTAAACAGCCGCTGCAGTCACACAGGAATTTTTCGTTACTTTGTTTCGTGAATAATGCATTCCGTTTCAATTATTTGCATTTAACTGCAAGTATTTATTGTATGTGGAGGTGTACATTACTGTACACGGCGACCCAATAACGGTGGTCTCGAGTTGCATGATGCACGGTGTAAGCTGTGAATAAGTAACGAAAAGAAAAACGAAACAAAATCATAATTTATCTGATCCGTTAACGTGAACGCGGGATGAGCACAAACACACCAAGCAAGCCGTAGGTGGCATGCGAAAACAAAAAAAAAAAAAGAAAAAGGAAGAGAAACTACAACGGAAATAAACAAAATTAACTCGTGCTATTATACGAATCCAAAAATTAAACGGTTACATAAAAAAATTGATGGTAAACGTAGTAAATTATTGCTTTCAAATTCACAACCTTACAATTGCAGACTTATAATTAGCAGTGGACCTAGACGATTTAGAACTCCCCCTTCTGAAATCAAAATAAATTAAAAAAGGATACCCTAAATAAGTTCTCAACTTACAACTTGTAACATCATATCTAGGAAATATCCCGGAATATAAATCATCCAAGATAATAGAAAGAGAAACAATACAGAAAATAAATGTACCAGTAATTTAAAAAAAAAAAATGCGAATAAACGAATACATTCAAAAAGATCGACTATGAATTATTACCTTTTTTAATAACATTTTTATTATTATTAATTCCGAATAAGTTAGGGGTTTAAGGGAGACGTAGAGCACCATTTTCAAACTGCTTAAGAATGCGTACTGTTTCATTACTAACTTCATGCGGTCTGCCATATTCGTGAAACGAAAGTAAAAGAACATAAATTCGGCGCTCATTATCAGCACACGGTTTTCGGTAAAACTTTTGCTAATTGAATCAAATCGATCGAAAATCATGTAATCGTAGCGATTTTACATTAGCACAGAGAAGATGTAAATTACGAGGCAAACAGTTTGGTTCATTACAATAGTTTCTCGGTATCGATTCGAATTCACCACAAATTGGACGATCTCGTCATGACTCGATGCCTCCTTGCGATTTAAATCGATATCGAAACTATTATAACTAAGCAAATCGTTTGCCTCGTAACTTACATCACTTCTATTGTAAATTAAACTGATTTGACATCGGAAGATGATACATAATCATTATTAGGATTCATAATTACAAAAACATTTTTATTTTATGCTCTCAAAAGCCATGTTTTAACTTGTGCCGTTATCGCATGAACTATAGGTTCGATCTCACACCCCCTCTGTTCTACCCGAGATAAAAATGTGCCGTCTTTCATCGAGTCTCCGTCTCTCATCGAGTCTCTATGGTGTCGCTGAGAGAGACTGTCAAAAAAAAACTGTTTAGCGTCTCTGAACGAGAGACTCGAGTCGCTCATAGAGAGATCCTCATTTCGTATCTAGTTTCTGAACGAGAGACTCGAGTCGCTCATAGAGAGATCCTCATTTCGTACCCAGTCTCTGAACGAGAAACTGGAATCTGTAAACGAGAGACCAGACTCTCTGAACGAGAGACTAGAATCTCTCAATAAGTGGTGTCTCGATAGACATGGTTAAAATTTTCTAAGTTCAACATATTACAGAGATCCCAGTCTTTCTACGAGAGACTCCAGTCTCTCAATTTTTCAGTTTTATTCATTCAGTCTCTCTGTGAGAGACTCGAATCTCTGAATTAAAAATTTTATCGTTCGAGTCTGTCATATAGAGACTGTTAGAGATCCATAAAAACACCTAGGCAATAACTGATAGACTGTGAAAGACTATGAGAGACGCTCTCAGAGACGCTGAAAGACTCTGAAAGACTGAGAGACTAGAGAGAGACTGAAAATTTTTGTCTAGGGTGGTTCGTGTCTTTTTTGTTTTTTCTTGGATCGTTTAGTCAATTATAGGGAGGTAACATTCTATAGATGACATTCTATTTCTTTGTTGCCTTTATATCATCCGTTTCATCTGTTTCTTCCTAACTACCACACACATATTCCCATGATATTTAAAAGGAGTAGAAAAGGGATTTCCGACCTATCCTCCGGCTTTGCACTGCAGTGTAGTTCGAACTGTCCGGTCACCGCCCAAACCCAAACAGCACTATGTCGGAATTGCTGTCAGCCTTAATATCGCGTAATTTCATATAATTTTTAGATGAAACTTAGCAAAATTGTTTTGTGGAGTATATGTTTCACTTTATTAATGTATGTAGATAGCATTTAATTAGTACTGGATTCTTAATAATCATTGGCATACGTTCTAAGAAACGAAAAAAAAATTCGCAAGAAGCATCCGTACAGCTTTAATAACGCAACTACGTATAGTAGCAAAATAACGTATAGACTGCGCATTAAAAATTATCTTTAATGTTCCACTAATCAATAAAAAGTTGAAAACGCATTAAACATTATCCGTAATAATACGTGCCTTTGACAACTAAATAGGTATTTATTCAATGAATGACTTGTTTTTGTTCGATGGCTATTTTGTTGAAGCGCCTGTTTTAAATAACAGCCGCAATTAAGCGGCTCGCTAGACGCTTTCAAGGAGCTTTGCGTCCTTATTTGAAACTTACCCTGTTTTTGTACCTTTTAAGAAATACCACACGCAACCGTTGCTAGAATAACATGATTGGAGCCACTTTTAAAATCACTTTCCTCTTATTTTAGTCGAGTTATATATTAACAAAAGCTTTTAGCTGATAAGATAATTTTATGGCGTTAACCCATTCACCCAGATATTTATGGAGATGGTAAATGTTTTAAGGTACACTTCCTATTACAAGCTAAGTTTCCTGTATAACGGAATAAAATTTGAAAAGAAGATTAAAAATGATCGTACATTTCCAAACGATGAATCGATTGACATTATTGACTGTATGGAAGTCAATAAAAAATAGGCGAGATAGGTTGGTAGGACACCTTCTCAGGCATGAAGGTCTAGTTAAAGACATATTAGGGGCAGAAACAGGAGTTAAGAGAAGTAAAGGTAGACCCAGATTAGATTACTGTTCGAAAATAGTTAAGGATGTGGGTTGTTCTAGTTTTGGGGAAATGCGAAGATTAGCTCAGGATAGGAAAGAATGGAGGTGCGTGTCCAACCAGTCTTAGCACTGTTCTTTGTTCACTTTGTTAATCATACTTGACGAATTTCTAATATAATTACATTTATATAAATATATTGTATATAAGTGATTTATTTTACACAGTAACCCACTTTTTCGCTGATTGATATCATTACGAACTTAACGTATTGACTTCATGTTTGCAGGCTACTTATACTACCTGACTTCTTATTCTTCTGTAGACAAGCTGCCACCTACTTATAAAGTCATGGAATATTCCTGATTAGTTCCGAAACGTTTTTTAAAAATCTCTTTTAAAGCATGGTTTTGTGTCCTTCTGCGATTGATTTGTGACCCTGCACGCACTATCTACCTGAAAGGTGCCTGAGTATCGATCGTCGTTTGCGGTATTCGTTCATTATATAACCGTAATACGTCGTGTTCAAGTATTTAAACAAATTTCACGTTTTGCGTTTTCCTATTACAACAGTCAAACCTTTACGAGGTTAAAGCCCAAAAGACTGACAGTTTTTTGTATTTACACTAAATAATATTATTTCGTAATGCCACCGTCTCGCCTAAACTATACCCTAATGTCTATAATTTTTGATATCTTGTCAACAGTGCAACATATTAAGTAATTATTTACGTTATGGGGCCAATGAAGTGGTAAACAAAAAAATCTAGTGAACGACTTCAAATTATTTTTGTCGATTTCTATAAAAAATATATAGACACCTGTCTCCCCAGTAATTAACCTATCTAGCATTGCGGGCAAGTTGTTTATTATTTATTATTAATTGAAATTAAATAAGCGCAAAGTGAGTCAATCAAATTTAATTAATTATTGAAAGCAGTAAATGTTACACACTAAATGTGCATGTAATGGTAATGTACTGTTTTGTGTCAATCATATGAATGATTAAAACTTAACAATTTATTCTTACAGGCATGTGATCTACACGCAATGTATGACTGTAAATTGAAAATATTTACAAACTAATTGGAGGCATGAAGAGTTAGTGATATTAAATCCCTTTTTGAAGTTTAACCATATCAGGAAAAAATTCTAAGAAAGATAGGAGGTTAAAATTGAAGTGAACATTTTAAGGTACCTATCTACCATGCAAATTATAAGCTGATACAAAAGAATATTTTTTTCTAAATTATATTAGTTCAGAAATTGCTAAGGTAAACCTTTGAAACTTTCATTTTGCTACACGTTAAAAGTGAACAATTTTTTCTAGTTTATTTACTCTTAATATCGTATTAAGCAATATTCAAAGAAGTCTTTTCTGTACGACATAGCAATTGTCTGAGAAAATGACTTCTGATATTACAATTGGTTTGAAATGAAGACTCTTACCTACTTTAGATTAGATACGGTTGCCTTTAGTTCGTCCGACTTGGAGCTCACATAATTATTACATAACTATAAATTAATTAATTACTTGTGCATTTAGAGCTTTGTGAGAATTGCTCCCTCATTAACGTAAGTAAATAATGTTCATTTTCCATTCAATGAAGAAGTTGAGTTAACTATTGTAATGCATGAAACTTATTAACGTCATGAAAATTTTATTTAGTTACATATATCCTGAAAGACGTAAAAATGACCAATTCATCTTAATTTAGTGCTAACTAGTTAAATATATAAACTCTACTAATTGTAGTATATATAAAAAAGAAAATTATAATATAATTGTAGTATGATAAAAATTTCAAGAACTAGACACCCATAAAATAATTCGAAGTGGTCTGTATTCTGTCGAAACTGCCAGACGCGGATCGCGATTTCGATGTTTTTGGATCTCATCAGCGCGTCGCAGACAGCTCCGACAGAACACATACCAACCTTTACCTGCTATCTTAACAGCACGTTTTAGAAAATACCACAAATGGCGCAGAAAACGCCATCTGTAGTACGATGCTACATTTTAGGATTTCGATGGAAATAGAATTATTTTATTCGATTATGGTAACGTGCCTATTACGTTGAGGTTATCTACGCCGGATTTCGTTTCAGCAAGTTGATATCCATATATTTAAATGGACCTTGTTGGAACATATGAAATCCTAAAATGTAGCATCGTACTACAGATGGCGTTTTCCGCGCCATTTGTGGTATTTTCAGTAGACACCCAGTTGAAAATTAACGTCGGAGATTTCTTTGGTGATGAAATTATGAAACATTTTTGAAACAAAATAAAAGGAAAGAAAGCACTATCAATTATTTCAAATGCTTAATTGCTTCAAAGATTATTAAATGGAACTTTCTATATCTGAAACATTTATTAAATTTTGAAACACATACAAGAATTTAAAGGAATCTTGTGTTTTGGCGATGGGATTTGAGCTTTTTAGTGTTTTATATCAGGACAGCATCAGTTTACCTACTGCTCGCGAAAGCCTTTACCAATTTGTCGTAATGTCCAAAGATTCTTACTTTCAATAATATAAGTTAAAAAGAAAATTACATTTACCCATCAAAAATTGGCCACAAATTAAATAAAACTAAATCGATTGGATGATGTTATGTTAAGGGAAAAAGTATTTACACATTGTTGTACCATTTTTCATAAAGTAGGATTCTCTAAAAAAGATATTCTGTGGGGGTTTCCGCGAAACGCTCGTTTAAAACAAGAACTTGCAAGACAGCTCAAATAAACCGAGAAAAATTACATTAATTGCAGCAGTTACATTAACAATCTTGAAAATTCAAGTCTTTTTTCATACCTTACTCACAATACTCTCCTTCTCTTTTCATCTCGAGTTATTATTCATTCTTTCTTTGTCACGCTTACTCTTTAATCACTTATAATTACTCCAATCAGGGGAAATAATAATTGCGTTTGGATGCAGGCATGCTACGTTTGTATTGCTTACTTAATTAACTTATTTAAATCGGAAAACATACGTTGTTGAAATAATTGCCATATAGATTTCTCTATAGGTAACATATGGATTTTGTTTTGTTCATTTCGAACTATTTTCATGTTGCTAATCAGGTCGCGTCTACCTCAGATGATAAGATCGCTCCAATTGATTCAACATCTGATGTAAATTATTCAAGTCGCATATGAGACACACAACTAGAATTGCTACTTTATTAAGCCGGTTTTTGCTATTTTCTCGGTTAATTTGAGAATTGTTTTCTCACGAATGCGTGTCCTTCAACTAACTTGTTACGTAAATTGTGGTATCATTCTCAGTTTGTCCAACAAAAGGGTAAAATATGACTACTTAGTTTTTTTTTAGACGCAGCTTAAGATCGCTTTTAAAGGAAAAAAGGATAGTAAAGGCGACTGCGATATTAATGGTCTAAAAACCCTAATTACCACATAGAAGTTTTAAAAAACTTCGTTTGAAATTATGTTTTCGACAAATCCTAACTAATCTCATAAATGCGAATGTGAGTTTGTTTGCTTATTACCATTTCACGCTTTAATTACTAAACCAACCATCATGAAATTTTGTACATACATTATCAGGAGTACAGAAGGAGACATGGGGTATCTTTTATCCAGAAAACAAAAAATACTGTTCTCGAAAGACAGAAAAATTTCTTTTCATCTCGATAAATATTTTACTGTTAATTTACGCAAAGTGTATGTTTAACACAGAAAATTAGAAACTTTAGTTGAATCCCGATGATCCTGGTCAGAATTATTTATTAAATTATTCTATATTATTGATCTTTGACAGGTATTTAGGACACAAGCCGCAGGTAAAAGCTTGTAAACTAATATAGTGAGTATAAAAAACAATTTCGTTTTTAAAATAAAGTAATAACTGTCAGGATCTTGCATATTTTACGTAAAAAACAGTTACTGCGATGCACAAACAAACAATAGACGCAAAAAAATCTACCACAATAACAGTCTCGCCGTCTAGCTTCGTGCACGAAAATAAAACAACACTATGCATTTCTTGTATTCGCCTGCAGACGAGATGCACATATTAAATCGCTGAAATATCTATATTTATAACTTAATTAATTCAAATTATAGAGAATCTGCATAGTCCAGGATATGTTTTGTTTTTCTAAACTCAAAGAAGTTGATAAAAAAGTAATTAAAAAAGCGCATGTTATGTTTACACGTTTACGTAGGTATAATTTATGATTGGCAGTAAAATTTTTGCATGTTTTCTCAAACAAGCACAATAACTTTTTTATCTAGTCACTTATCATGTTAATCGACTGATTTCCTATATTCGATGGATAAATAATAATCTAATCGATATTACGTAATATCTATAAACAAACGGTCAAAAAATAAACCAGTGAGTTCCAAATGTCATAAACAACTCAAACAAAGAACTTCGAGGTGAAATAAAATAAATTGTTCATTATAGTTTAAAAAGAAGTCAAGGAACAACGTTCATAAGGCCTAAACAGGAAACCTTTTATTACGAAAGAACTACTTATAATGGAAGCTAAGTTTCATATTAATCTTCAGTAGGGAAAGAACGAATATAAAGATAGGAGACGAAAAAGTAGAAGATGTGGCTGATTTTAGATAGATTTAGGATAAGTCACATAAGTCAGGATGGAAAGAGTAGTAGGGATATAAAGCAGAGGATAGCGCAGGGTCGTGTAGCCTTTAATAAAAAGAAGTCACTTTTATGCTCGCGAACGGTTAATTTAAAAATTCGAAAAAGGTTGTTAAAGGTGTAGATTTGGAGCACGGCGTTGTACGAGTGCGAAACATGGACAGTGGGCGCTACGGAAAAGAAAATATTAGAAGCGTTCGAAATGTGGTGTTATAGGCGAATGATGAGGATAATGTGGATAGAAAAGGTTAGAAATGAAAAGGTATTAGGAAGAATAGGAGAACAGAGGACTCTATGGAAGTCAATGAGAAACAAGCGAGATAGCATGAAGGTCTAGTCAGGGACATATTAGAGGCAAAAACAGGAGTAGGGAGGGCTAGAGGTAGACCTAGATTAGATTACTGTTCGAAAATAGTTAAGGATGTGGATTGTTCTAGTTTTAGGGAAATGCGAAGATTAGCTCAGGATAGTAAAGAGGAGAGGTACGTGTCCAACCCTTAGGACTGACGATCTTATGACGACGATGATCTCGTTTTGCCCTTCTAGGTCTGAATTTTGATAGACTATTTTTGATAAAATTCTACGTCATTGTGGGAGATCTTTTCCACATTTCATGAGTACATCATCGATTAATAATTACTAGTTTACATAGACTATGTATTATTACATTTAATTGTACTAGCACAATAATCATAACATTGAACAAGCCAGTCATGAAACTTTACAATTGCCTAGTAAGGTTTTAATCATAAAACAACTTTGTTCAGGCATTAAGAATTATCTACTGGCTATTAAATTATTTATTACAAATATACGCTCTACTCAAAAAGTTACTTCTACACATCAAACTGTAATCTATGCATAATGCTATAATTGCGGTAAGAGAATATTACGTACTACCTTCCTGCAGGCGATTCGTTGAAAATTAAAAAACCAACTGAAAGACACACTATTTATATTAACTGTAATCTTTCTATTAAAGCATAATAAACCGTGATTAAGACCGTCATAGTTATAATTATTAGATAAAGGCATTAAGATTACAAGTACGATAAAACCCTGAACGTTGCAGCCGAAGTTCGTCTACTCATGACATTTTAATCAACTTTATCGAATTGGTAAAGAAAATATGTTAAAAGAATGTTACCTGGTACAGTTAGGACTGACAGAAAATAATAGTAAACCACCATCAGAATATAAGCAGAAAGGGATTGCTCACCTGAAACAAATAAAAAATTTAAATAAAATCGCACAAACCTTTATTATTTAGCGTCTACACGTTTAATTACGTTCCACTGTGTTAATTGCACACGAATCTAATCTTTTCTAAATCTAAAATAATATGTAAAATGCACATTTATTAAAATCGCATTTCTTTTTTTAGAGACTTCAATTGCCCATCAAGCGACAAACCCCTGTTATGGAAAAAATTCATCATCATAAAGTCGTCAGTCCTAAGACTGGTTGGACACGCACCTCCACTCTTTCCTATCTTGAATTAAACTTCGCATTTCTCTAACTAGAACAACCCACATCCTTAACTATTTGCGAGCAGTAATCTAATCTAGGTTTACCTCTACCCTGTCTCTGCCTCTAATATGTTTCTAACTAGACCTTAATGCCTGAGAAGGTGTTCTACTATAACACTTCCATAGAGTCCTCTGTTCTCCTACTCTTTCTAATACTTCTTCATTTCTAACCTTCTCTATCCACGGTATTCTCATCATCCGCCTGTAACACCACATTTCGAACGCTTCTAACCTTTTCTTTTCCGCTGCGCCCACTGTCAACCTTTTTCGAATTTTTAAATTAACCGTTCGCGAGTATAAAAGTGTCTTCTTTTTATTGAAGACGACATGACCCTGCGGTATCATCTGGTTTATATTCCTACTGCTGCTTTCGTTCTGACTTATCTTCCTAGATACCTAAGATCAGCTACTTCTTCTAATTTTTCGTCTCCTACCTATATATTCGCTCTTTCCCTACTTTTTCTTTCCCTTGCATACCAGTATTTTTGTTTTACTTTTATTTATTTTCATACAGTACTGTTCTGTCAGTACCGCTTCCATTTTATTTAAAGCTGTCTCTAACTCCTCCTTTCTAGATGCTAATACTGCTATATCATCTGCAAATCTAAGCATACTAATTTTTTGGCCCTGTATATCTATCCCTACAAGAAAAAATTAATATACTTTTATGAAACGATATTGCGCTGCCACTATTTTGTTTGACTTCTCACAAGAGAAAAAGTATCGAACAGCTTAACAATGTTCTAGAATACGATTACATTATTTTCATACATTTTATTACCAGAATATCGCAGTGTTATGATTATTGTTCCCTTATAAATTGGCAAATAAGCAGTTAAAATTGAAAAATTACTGCCTGCTATAACTGACTTACGACTGACGTATGTATAACTAATAAAAATGTATATTTTTACCGTTACATTAATTCGCACCCTCGAGCACGTAAACCACGCTTAAGCAAGCATGTTACTTCCTATAGGTACTTACTTCGTTTACTTTTAAGACAGGTACACACTATGAACGTTATTCTGAAGCGTCATTTAAGCGATAACCTCTTATTATATAAGACTTGTTTCTAATGTGTCTCTAAGATAGCTCTTAATGCCTGAGAATGTGTCCTATAGTTGGGACGTGCAGAATTGGTATAGTTCACAATAAAACTGTCGCATTTATTTTCTTCTTTCAACTTACTAACCGGACTAGAGCGGTTGCTGACAGAGCGCCTACTTTTACTCGCGGCAGACGATAAAGAAGTGGTCTGTATTCTGTCGAAACTGCCAGACACGGATCGCGATTTCCATATTTTTGGATCTCATCAGCGCGTCGCAGACAGCTCCGACAGAACATAGGCCATTTTTTACCTGCTGTCTTAACAGTGCGTTTTAGAAAATACCACAAATGTCGCGGTAAACGCCATCTGTAATACGATGCTACATTTTTAAATTACTACGTATGTTCCAACAAGGCCCACTTGTGTGGATATCTACTTGCTGAAACGAATCCCGAATTTTTTAAGAAGGGCTGTTCAAAACACAGCAAATGACTACAATCCCAAGTGGATACAAGAAAGAAGATACGTCCATTCTCAACTATACCAGCCTATCTCCCCTATTTTTTGTTGACTTCCATAACCTTTTGTGTTCTAACTTTATTTCTAACCTTTTCTATCCAAATACGTATTTTTAACCCTCCTCTACATAAAAGATGTTTATTGTTACTTTAAACAAACCTACCGATTGGTTTCCTCATGGCGGAACTAATCAAATACCTATCTCTTGTCAAGACTCTTCCAGCATGTATGTCACACGGATAGTTTTAAGAAAGTGTTGCAAGTATGCATCGGGCTTTAATTTTCCCAAATGCTTCTGCTATAGCTTATACATTTGCATTTATATCTATCTACCCTGCTGCATGCCTACTTGGTTAACTACTGAACGGTTTCCCACCGTATAATTAGTGACAGTAATTAACTATACCCGTCACAAACAACATTGCGTTTCAAATTTTAACTGCCACTTCGCTTATGCCTGTGCACGTGAACAACAATAGCAGGTTTTCGTCGCATTGCATTCGTAGGAAACCGATTTAGTTGGCTGGTTAGTAACGTATGTGCTACACCTGTAATTGCCTATTCGGTGTTTTTGGCAAAATTTTGCTTTATTCATAAAATAACAGTGGACTCGCCGATTTATATTTTTTCGATCGAAAAGGCCAACATTGCTGTAAACAAAAGGAAGGGCAGGATCATCACAGCACTCACTTCGTTCGTGTTGCCTTTTTCTACCGAAACTTTATGGCTTATATTGTCAAATAAAAGCATTCTTCGGTTAAAGTTTGTCCCTTTTTTTTGTTTACACGAACGTTGATGTTAAAAAAGACTTATTGATGTGAATATATTTTATTACAGTTATATCTTTAACTTTAACCAGAACCCAACGGGTGTTTAGGAACGAATAATCGTTCAAGTGCTGGTTTCATAATTAGGAATGTCGCATTTAGTTTCAACTTCTTAAATTATGTCGATTACACATAATTTATTTCTAACTATTTACAATGTCATAATTTGTACCAATTTTAAATTTGCTTTCCTTTTCCGCCATTAGGTACTACTCCAATAAGCCAGTCCAATTTTTACACTATATAATTTCACAGAAAACACTCAATATTATTTTTACGTATTTAGACTTTTCACGTCGCACAAGGAACAGTTATCAATAATTATTATGCAATAAACATAACCTCTAATTAAAACCTTGCTGCTTGATTTGCATGGCTGGCTATTTGGTATATTCGGGAAATCCATTAGTACATAAAATCGGCAGGTCCACTGCTTAATTTAGAAATACGGCAAAATACTTCAGAGTTTCCTTAACGCAAAAGAAAATCAAACGTTTTCGACGTAACAAATATTAAATATGAATTACGAACAGTTTTGTTACGGTGACGTTTTGTGGGAAACAAAATTTTTAGCTTTACTAACACGTAAAGGAAATAATCTTTAATAAGTATGTAGTATGCAAACGTGAGTTAGAATAAGTTAGTTCTTAGTGTTTAAATTTTAAGTTGTTATAAGCATAAAAAATTATTTACTTAGATTTAAGAAAATATACATGTGGCAGTCAAATCGTCGGACGCAACCCTATCATAAAGTTTATTATCGTTTCTTAAAGAAAAGGACCTCTTGGACGGTCAAGAAAACCACGAGGACGAAATATGTTCGAATACTGAGTACTGTACAATTTTAAAAAGGACGTAATGGGTCAGTCGAAGAGTAACCCTCGAGGAAGTTAGACGTAGTGAGGACTTGACTCATTCATGTAAAGCTGCTATGTTTTGAGCTTGATGTTTGAGTTAGTTTTATTCATTATTTTGTTATACTTACACGTACCTGTTAACGCTACTGTTACATCACTACAAATAAGTATTGGGGTTACTAGACTACTTGTAAATATTATATAAATGAGTATGAGAAAGATAAATATCTTTTTAATTTGCAACACATCATTTTTGTAATTGCCTGGCTTATGACTTTCATTGCCTCGGAGATTTTATTTATCAGAAAAAACGTAGAGTTACTCGATTACAAAATCAGTGATAAATCATTAGTATAATTAAACGTAACATAATCTATTCGTGCTTATTGCAAATGTCAGAAAAGACACTTATTATGTATTAAAAGTATCTAATTCAACAATTATGTCCATTAGCAATCGTATAAATCATTCATAAGCACTAATTACACGGTTTTCGAATGATTTGTTTACTCATATACAAAATAATATTGCATTAAGCAACTGGTTACATAGCGGATTAAGACTACGGCTTTTTTTCGAATTCATATGACTTCGCTTGTCCCTAATGTTGTAGCACAACAAATGAGCACCAATCAAATTAAAACAAGGACCATTTGTAAATTTAATTCGGCCGTCCTTATACGGACGGAATCAAAATGTTACTTTCACTAGTTCTAGATTTCATTTCATAAACATGAATAAAATTGGTAAAGGACCATTAAATTTATTATTGCTTTTTAGCATTAGGGATCCAGTAAATAGAGGAGTGCCCATTTGGTTAATACACCAATTCCTAAATACGTAGTAACGTTTGCTGTAAATTAACTACATCGACTAGGTACCTACTATAAAACTCTTCAAATGCTATTGAGCACTTTTATATACAGTAGAACCTCGATAAGATAAAGACCAACGGAAACGTAAAATAATTTGAGTTATTGAGGTTTTTACTTACTAAGGGTTTAAGTTTAAGCTTTAAAATTATGGATTTCCAGTGACTTAGCAAACTCTTCAGCTTTTTCCTTTAGTATAGGTCCACTAACACTAACGTTTTTACATATTTCTACACTGTCTAAACCATGTAAACAAGCATTTTTCTAAATAAAAAAATTCAGCAATTATTCGTCTTCTACATAGAAGACTTTCTTCCGATTCAAACCACTTTTCACTGCTTACTGGGGTGCAATTCCTAAATTATTCGTTTAAGTTATAGAGGGTTTTTATTTTAAGTAATAGAGGTTGTGGACTCCGAGGGTAAGGGAATACAAAATTTTATTAATTTATAGAGGTTATTACGTTATCGAGGTTTAAGTTATTAAGGTCCTACTGTATATATATTTTTATAGTGATTACTTCCCTTTTTCTTAACCCCATCAAGCTGTAGCATTAATGAATTTAGTTTCATTAAATTCTAGAATACATCTGTCTTTATCGAAGGAATCAAATTCTACACAATTCTGTTCGGAAAGTCAGTTTTCAAAATTCGTTGGTTTTGACAAATACTTATATGTTTCGGAAAATATAAAGGTAAAAAGAGTAGTAAAGAAGATTGTGGTATGTAAATAAATTAGAAAAACTAATTACCACATATATGTTTTAAAAAACTTCGAAATTTGGAATTTAAAAAAATTCCTTATTTGACAATTTAAAATCTACAAAGTATGAGTATGTTCTTGACAAATAAACTAATAAACTATAAAAACCAATTTTGCTTTTAAAATAAAGCAATAACTGTCAGGATTTTGCATATTTTAGGTGAATAACATTTACAGAGATGCACAAACAAGACGTAAAAACACCAGACACCATAATAGTCTAGTCGAATTCTCCTGCATACGAGATGCACATATTAAATTGTTGCAATACCTGATGTATTTATTACTTAATTAATTCAAATTATAGAGAATCTGCATAGCTCAAGATTTGTTTTGTTTTTGTAAATTCAAAAAAATTAACAGAACAATGTAATTAAAAGTGCACGTTATGTTTAGAAGTTTACGCATTATTTATAAATATGGAGAAGTTATGTTTGTTATCAATTATTTAGGGACACAATATGAAAAGAGTAGTTCATACAGTTCTAGCTTTAATAAATTTATTTTCAGGAAATTTTACATATCTATACCATTATCGCGGAAATTAAGTTCTACACAATTCTGATGAGACAGCCATGTTTAGGAATTCGCTTTTGGGAATCAAAAATTAAGAAAAAAACCATTGCAAGTGGGCGTACCCTTCCAAAGAGTTATACCTATCTTTGCATTAAAAATGCAACATTATGGAATCCAGTAAATAATCATATTCTTAAAGGTAGGGTGCAATGCTGACTACTCACGTAGAAATACTTATCTTTTTTAAAAAAAACTAGCAAATAATATTTACCGTTCATTGGTTTAAATTGTTAAATATTTCCCGTTCGCATATTTACAGTGTTTACTTACCCTAATTAAAGTGACAATAAATCACTTACTGTCATTCGAGGTATAAACAAACGTAACGACGGGTGTGTTGTGCTATTAATCTCCAAATCACGTCCACTGTTTACGTGCCAACAGCTTATATTAAGAATTAAATTCATTTGAATCTATTAATCAATAAAAATTTACCTCAGGGGTAATTTTTAAGTGTTTACAAATACCTGCATAAGACAATCAGAGGCGTAATAAATTGATTTTATAAAGTTTCCATTAAGTGTTGCAAAGGTGCGCCAGCTGTATGCAACAAATAATAATGCATATTAACGTCTATTTGTTTCGACGCTCAGAATCCATATCTTCCTCTTGTTCAATGTTCAATAATTAATGAATGATCTAAGCTAATCAATGTGATAACGCTTATTATTACTCCAAAATAAAACTGTCGTTTCGCTCTAAACTGTGGATTTTGTCAAGGTAGGTTTTTAAATTCAGCACTCAGTACTTACAACAGTACTTGTAACATTGTGAAACTAAATTTATCTTGAAAAAGCCCACAATTTATGTCGAAACGTTGCTTCGGTTTTGGAGTAACAATAAAGGTTTCCATCGCTATTAGATCAGAATATTCATTCATTAGGATGTCACTTGTACAAAAATGCGAGGAAAAACTAAATCATCTTTTTCAGAAAATGTAAATAATAATTTTATATTAAGACTACAAATATTTTATAGGGAGCCCACTGAAAATGCAAGAAAAGTTATAGATCGTAAAATATTTGTAAATTGCAGTAAAAAATTATAAATTACTGTAATACCAGTTACAGCGAGTGTACGTTTCGTTGTGGTGGTAATACTAAACGCTAAGAAATTTTATCAATAATTGCTGCTGAAAATACCCATTTAACAACTTTCCTTGCTCTTTACTTTTAATACATAAATTATTATTAGCAATAAAGATAATCAACAAATTAAATAATAAATCTAACATTCCTTTTAATTAGCTGAGTTACTTGTTTTGTTAATAGCATTGTTTGTATGAACCTTTCATGTACCTGACAGCGAAGTCGTGCTTGAGTGGTTAATGCAAATTATATTTCGATCAGATTTTGTATCGACTATAATCAGCGGATTATAAAATCTTCATAACATACCAGTTCAATAAGTATTAGTATACGGCAATTATTAGTCGAAATAAAATTTATTGCACAATAAACGCGCCTTTAATACTATCAAGCCTTTTTGTAACACACCGAATCGCAAGACAATGGACTTTATTAGCCACACTTCATGCATTTGCATATTACTTTCCTTATAAATTTCGTAATTAATCATCGAAAATCTGTATTTATTGTGCACCAACATTCCAAAAGGGGTCACATTTAGGACACCAACAACAATTTTGCGCAACCATTTAGTAAACGCACTCTCATTTTTCAAACGATGACCTTAATCAATGTTTGTTTTTGATGTTGAATTTCTTTTACATTCACGTCGAAATACGTAAATTCCATCCCGTGTCGACATTTCAGTGTTAATTCTGTAAAGTAATCAGTGAAAACATGAACGACATCTAAAATACGGGAATCCAAAAAAACACTTAATAAAACCTATTATTATCTCTGATTTTGTTTTGTCCTGTCTTCAGTGGAAAGACCAAGAGATTAATTGGTTCCATACCAAGTTTGATCCTAGTGAAAACGACAATTTTTGTCTTTGATTTAATCAAAACAGATTGCACTGCAGTGTAAATTTCTTCCCCGAAATCCTCAAAAATAGTTGATGATTAAAACTGATATTCTTATCTTACACATTATTCAACAACGACATATTTAAAGCATCTCATATCTATAGGTTTCACAGTTTTATCAGGAAGTAACAAAAATACGAGAGATACATATGAATGTTGTTTCAATACGTGGAAGGTAAATATTTGGTAAAAATATCTGAGACATTCTGAAGCACAGGAATATATCAGATTCACGTCACAACCTATTATCTAGTAATCTTTGTGCCTGTAAATGTCAATTTCAAACAAAAAATATAATAAGAACTTTTTTAAACAAACAACTGTAAAAGAACATTTCAATGTTAATAATAATCACTTAAGCACTCGCATAGTTTAAGCTATCATCCCAAAAAGTAAGTTTCTCTATGTATTATAAAGTAAATTAAATATATACTTTGTGTTTAGATATTCTTTCATTTCAAAAGCGTTTAGATACATTTTTAAACGTTCTAACTGTGGAGAGTTCAACGATGCGTCAAGCGACGAACCCTTGCACTCATTCGAAAAAAGCAAAAATCGCCTAATACCATATACTAGTTATAAAAATAAAAGATAAAATGAGGCTAGAAACACATCATTACAACAAATTACACCGACGTTTCGCCCTTTTTTTATGAAACTTCTTCGTTATGGTAGATTTCAAATTAACTGCCTATTCTTTGTTTACAAGTAATTTTGGATATAAGTACGTATTCATGATAGTTAAAGTTAAACAACACAATTATTTTATCATAAGAGGATTCTTAATATGAAGTCTACGTATCATCACGCGCGGTTAATTGTTTATACAATCTACTATCTACGTATATACAATTGTGTTTTTATTGTTTACCATGAACTCTTATAATTATACAAGCTACCTTGAAGAGTCAAGCGTCTCTAAAGGAATACAAATTTAATAATCGAAAATATCATTGAAGAGACTGCTTATTTTTTCATTAATCTATCATAATTAAAATAACGTTAATTTTTGTCTACTTCATCCCCGCCCTCTATCCCTTTTTGAGTAGACTGAAGTCTACATCTTTGTAAACATTTGAACACTATCTCCATGACAAAATTAACAAAAATAGGGCACTTTTACCCTGTATATATCCCCCCTATTGCTATTAAGTCGGCAGCGGTCAGCCCGATCGAATGAAGTTGAAATCTCGTGTCCAACTCATCGACTGTGTTGCTAATAAGTAAGTAGTAATATGAATGAACCAGAGAATGCAAAAAATTCAAATTCTGAACACTGCTTCATACCTCTTGAGTACACATATGAATATAAAAAAAGATGACACAATACCATTTGTCTGTCCATTTCTTAGTAATGTAGTCAAACAGTTGTCAACATATGTTACACACCTATCAGCAAAAAAAATCTGGTGGATGGTGTGGGACATGTGTTAGATGCAACGCAATTTTTTTTTCCAATGTGATACCGATCTTCATGATTTTAATTTCAACGACAGGTTGAACGGTTAAGCTACCTATAAAAAGCACCCAACCGTTTATTTATAAGAGGATTAACGGTACTTACAGCATGCAAGATACACGCTTTCGATTTCATTAGATAATATCCATTGATACTATCGTAGGAAAGGTGTCAGTTTGAATGTCGTTGTAAAAAGTTTTTTCAAGAATTTTTATTAAAAAAAATAGATAAATTAGGTATATTTGTTAGAATCACCTGGTGATTATTTAATATAATACAACTATTTTGTATTATTATGACAATGGAATATTTGTATACATATACCTACTTTATGCACATACATAAAAAATGCTGCTGTAGGTCTCATTTCCATTTTTAATGTTTTTCTGAAAAAACATCGACAGATCTTCTCTGAGAACACGTTTTGTTATAGATATATTGAACGCTATCATGTCGTTCTAACGGTATAACTTGTACCTGTCTATTCAATCAAGTTGTACAATGGGATTGATATGAATGACTCATATTTTTTTCCTATTTGCTACAACAAGAGAGTTTATCTAGAAAACCGCCTCGAGCACATAATGAAGAACATTTTGTGTTTACTACATGTGTAGACATCTCCACCGAACACATTTTCTTTTCAAAACTTGAACAAACATCATCTCACGCATACAGTTTTAGAAAACAATTTTTTGTCTAACAACAACCTTCAGAATTGATTTAAAGAGGATTCAATATTTACTTACTACATACAGAAAGTATGAGTGACGGTTGCATTACAAAAATAAATAAAAGTGCACGGAAGTGAAAGTATTTATCGATAGTCAAAATTCAAGGTTTTGAGGAATTCTTTATTAACTTTTATTTAGAAAGAAATTTCAGAATTATCAGGTATGAATTATATTTCAACACTTCTACAAAACAGGAATCGATAGCAGTTTTAGAATAGTTAAAGGGCATAATAAAGAGTAGCAATGATATTCGATTGTTGGAGATACATACTCCTAAATTTAGTTCAACCCACCCAAAGGAAACCTAATCCATTCCTTCGATGGAACGTTAGCATCTAGCAAGAAAAACATATCCATGAATAGGAAAATCAGCGTCACTGAGAAAAATGGAAAAAGAAAATTTTTCTTTTTGAAGTACTAGTAGAAAGTAAAAGGATTCTGAAATTTACGCATGGAGAGAACGAAAGGATATAGAAAGGATGTATAGACAATGGAGAAAATAAGAAACCAAGTTGGAAATGAAAGGAATATAGACAAATCATGTCAGAACGGAGACACTATTTAAGGGAAGACAAAATCAAGGATAAACGGAATTTAGGAATTAACGCAAGACTTACAACAGGAAATAAAACAAGAGCAAATGAATATTGGAAGAAAGAAGGAGAAAGGAAATGTAGATTGTGTAAAAAAACAGTCATATTAGAAAAATGTGGAAAATATTCAAGTAAATGAAACAAACAGGCTGTGGAGTATATATTGGAAAAGGAAAGAGTTAAAAGCCAAAGAAATGAACACACCACACAGACACCCACACAAATACACCTAAAATAGTAATTAAATATTATGCAGTATGTAATTAAGGACAATTTGTCAGTTAACCATTATTACATACTATTACTTCATACGTCTCTAAAAATGCAATTCAAAAGGTTTCTACAATTGCGCTATGGAGAAACTTGAAAAAAATCCAGGTACATTGCGCGTAATAGTAAATATCGTATACAAAAAAGAAACAGTTAGTGCGCACGATGTGACTTCCTTCCTCTATTACAGAGGATCTCGGCAAAGGTGTTATGATCGTAAGCTACCAAGAAAAGATAAAAGCTACTGTTTTAATGTAGGTAAAGTCCATCCAGGCAGGTATAGAGAGTAGTGGTGGTAGGACAGCAGCTTTCAATGGATTTCTCTTCGTGAAGCGTGAAGAGCCAAGAGCCTAGCTGACAGTGTACGCCGGGCCAGTTGCTTACCAACCGCTAATAACAAACGATCTACGCGAAAGTTTCGTATATTTTTCGTTGATTCATCACGGATACGTACACAAATTCGCTGCATTTCAGAACGCGAGTGACCATTTCTTGAAGACAATACGTACAATTGGACATATCGCAACGTCGCTCGTTTCCTTAGTTCAAATTTGGACATTCTGATCTAGATATCATTCGTGACCATTTCCATAATTTAAATGTTTTCGTTCATAATATTTTATCGTGACCTATTCTCACGCTGAACATCATCACGAAAGTGGAATAATTAAAACATAACTGTGGAAAAAAAAAGAGTTCAACTCAACTAGATATCTACCGATTGTAAACAAGGTAGGTGACTACTTCGAACACAAATAGAAACTTTACTCGTTCATAAAAATTAACAACTTTGTAAGAAATTTCAAAATGCTTTATGTGCCCATTTATTTTCTTGTTGAATGAATTATTCATGATTATAAAACAACTAAAATTATCAAAAAAATTTTAGCTGAATACATAATGAACTTGACAAATATGAAAATAATAAAGTTCATTTGTAAAAAAAATGTTTTTTTCTTTTTGAAACTTGTAAACACACACATGACGAGTTTTAATTCATAACTTTTTATCACCTCAAAAGGTTATAATGTTTAATTTATTGCTGTGAATTCAACGATGCGTTACACAGTAGACACTTACGTATGTTTATATAAAGTACAGTTGTTACCCTCAGTAAAATATGTGATTCAGTCGACTTCCTAATAAATAAGAATTGTTTCAGAAATTCCGTCCTAATTAAATATGTTCTTGTTGTTTCCTTCTATGTTTTACGGCAGCTAGGCTGTTAGGATGGCTTGTTTCTCTGACTATCTTAAATAACTGTTTCAAAAGAACAACGCTAATGATGACTATTTTCCGTAAACGAACCACAAGAAGAAATCTTTCTTTAATTATTATTATCCATTTTGAGTTTCATGATGTGTTTTCATCCGGAAATCACGATTCCAATTATTGATATTTAAGCATGAAATCGATCACAATTCGCTGAGCTATTTGAAGAAATCAGTAAAGGATTTGCAAGGGCAAAATCATTACACAATAACCATCAGAGTGAATGCACACAGGGAAATAGGCCAGATGTCTGATAGGTGTATACTGTACATAAACTAACATTTGCTTTCATAAAAAAAAACTCCATCGACATCAGTGTCAGACCGTTGCACTTTTAAACACAAATCGATTTCATTAACGAAATTAATTAGCAAGTTATTTATTCCTTATTGAATAAATAATCGAATATAAACGTCAAGGTTCGAAATAAACTTCATTAAATTATCCATTAATATTTAATATCAATCAGTACGATCTAGAATTATTTAAAAATAGTTGTTCATGATATGAAAATGAAAGTATTTTTAGAAGTTGTTAGCTTTGAACAGTACGCCAGAAGAAGAATATAATTTTCCTGATTCAGAATATTATTATTAAGTCACTGACGAAACACTGAAATCTTGGAAACATTGAATGAGATTGAAAATCAGCAAAGTTTTAAAAGAAAAAATACACAGAGCTGTTACATTTATTACGGACGAAGTCCTGAAAGCCATTTATGCAAGGATTTTTTAAGAAAAAAATACACTGAATTTTTCCATTTAATGCGGACGAAGTCCTGAAAGTCAGTTACACAGAGGTTTTAAAGGAAAAAATAAACTGAGCTTTTCCATTTATTGTGGACAAAGTCGCGAAAGCCAACTATGCACAGGTCTTGAAGGAAATAATACACTAAGCTTTTCCATTTATCGTTAGTATCTTGACACATGTATTGACACTTAATTAAGTTCTGCAAACTGTTAATAAATGGCAAACGTCTGATTTCCTCTAGTTAAATCTGTTGCTTTGTATCGTCTAGTTATGTGAATAAAAATTGGTAAGATGAGTACATAATGCATTAGTCAACTGTTATCAATCTAGTGTTCAGCGAACAAGAACTTTTCATGTCAAATTTTTCCTTTGCCTTTACATGCAACAACTTCATTGAAAACAACAACATGCTGGCGAAAGACCTGATAATTGTGAACGCGATAGCGATCGGAACTGAAAATAGAAAATCCAGTGGCAGTTGACAAGTGCCTGAAATGCCGATGGAATGAATTAAGTGCATCTTAACTAAAAGGATGCATAAGTAATTATTAAAATCAGTCTCTTCGTTTACTGCTTACAAGAGCGATTACAACCATGATCACGGTTTAGTGAAGTAACAAACGTAATGAAAATACAGTGGAATTCGTTTATTATGACTCCGCTTATATTGACCAACCGCTTAATTTGAAGTAATTTCAGTGTTAAGTTCGTTTTTCATATTAAATTATCTATAGGAAAGTTGGGATATAATGACTTTGTTTAAAATGACATATTGTTTATTATGACTGATTCTCAAGAAATTATATTCGGCTATAGTGACCCAAATGATTAATAATATTTTCGCTCATTTTTCTGACCCTTCTTATGTACATCGATATTACAATCCATCGTTCTTTTTCTTATTCTGTTAATAAATATGTACAATTGGTAGTTTTTCTCTCTATTAAACTAAATAACCAACCGAAATAGAAAGTTGTTTATTTTCTAAGACTATGCTTTGTATAACGCCAGCTTAGTATGACGTGTTTGTCATTTCCCTTTGATGTCATTATAAGCGGATTCTACTGTATGTATAGTTAGTCGGAGTCCTAGTAAAGTTAAACTACGTTATTTCAGATTATTCAATTACTCCGAAAAGTAAATTGATGTATTCGTATAAAAAATGAATAGTCCTTTTCTATAAAAAATGCATTTTTGTTTTTATTTAAATAGAGAATTCTATTTACAAATTTAAATAAAAATGAAAAACGTCATCAACAATTTTACTTACTGAGTTGCATACGAAAAAGTCGTAAATATCCTTTGAAATTGCAAACCTTGAAATTCCTAGACAGTAATCGCGAAATAAATAAAGTTATTAGTAATTTCCAATAGAACAATTATAAAAACAAGCCATTTATGACAATTTAATGTGCATTTTCCTGCAAAATCGACGGACCAGCCGTTACTGCTTTTATTTAGTGCACCATAAATATGTTGTTTCTCTGACTTTTTTAAAGATTTGTTGCTACACAGACCAGTCGCAATTAAATTTAATTATCTAATTAGTAGAACAAAATCAGACAAAACCAGACGTATTAGTAATCGTTCTTTAAATAACTTTAATAAATTTCTGTCGGCCATCGACAACCGTACAATTTATTATTTATTAAGTTGTTAATTGCCGCTGCATTTTCGTTGATTTTTATCGCAGTTCCTTTGTTTGATACTTTTGCTCATGTTTGTAACAGTCGAAGTTCTTTAAATTTGAAACGGTAAAATTGCAACCCAGTTTGAGTTACTGTGTCGTTCTCATAAACGTGAAGAAAAAGGGTAATAAACCAAGTCACCGTACGTCACGAAAACTGTGTTAAATCTCCATTCGCAATTTGTACTTTTAAGTGCGCTAACGTACGTGCAGATACAACTGACTAATAATTTTATGACCACTTAACATTAATCGTCATCTGTTGATGACAGGTAATCTACAACAAAATCTCATCTACTCATAATATTATGACAGCCGTTCTTTCTCTATCATTTATGGACAAGTCAATTTATTTTCGCTTTAACTAAACGTGCAGTTGTACGTCGAAATAAACTACCAATGATAACAGCCTTAAAATACTAATAATTTACTGGCTATTAAAATAGCCGAAGTAATTGTCCGAATATTACAAAAATGATGGAGTTAGTCAACATAAGCAGAGGCATCATTACACCCTTATATAAAATAAAAAACAGAGTTTCAAATATATTGTTTATAAACTTGTCATATCTTTCAAGATAACTCTTATACCTGTCGTCATACACGTGAGAAAATTGTTATGATATCAAAGGCATGAAAACCCATAGCTAGGTCGTCGTATGCCCTGGATTCTACAATGGCTACCTTACACGTAATGACACCCTTGCTAGGTATTTAATGGATTGTATATATCTGTCAGTAGTGTCCATAATACGTTGGTGTTTCAATAGAAGTTTTGGAGACTCCAACGTTGGATCAAGCGACGAACCCCTTATACTTAAGAATATAAAAACGTTTCCATGACGACAAATCGTAGATATACACATAAAATATTATATATCCATGGGTAGGGGCCACAATGTGTTGGGATTGCAACAGTAGTTTCGGAGACTCCAACGTTGGATCAAGCGACGAACCCTTTAAACTTAAAAATATAAAAACGTTTCTTTGACGGCAAATTGTAGGTATGTAATATATGATAGATCTGTAAGTAGCAGCCATAATGTAGCGATGTTTTAACAGTAGTTTTGGTGACTCCAACATTGGACAAAGTGACGAACCCCTCTATTATACTTCAAAATATAAAAACATTTCCATGATGGCAAATTGTAGTGGCCAACAGTAGTTTCGGAGACTCCAACGTTGGAATAAGCGACAACCCCCTAATATGTACCTACTTAAAAATATGCCGGTAAGTTGTAGGTATCAGGGGCGTCCTTATCAAAGAGAAAAAAGAAACACATGGAAAAACAAACCTTCTGATGAGTATATTCTTCGTGCCTTCGCTTGCTCCTTATCTTATAAAATAATAAAAAACAATGTGTTGTTTCACGATTTAAATTTTTTATTATATTGGAATCTTTGACAGATTCCAATATAATAGACATACCCCGCTTGATAGCAAAACTTGTAATTAGAATAAAGGACAAATTTACTTGAAAATAGTGCACGTAGATTGTAAAACAGTAAATAAATTCGTTTATTTTACGCATTTTGACTTGAGCTGCTTTTTCTTTCTATTGTATCGCGTATTTCCCCATTGATTCTCTTTGAATGATACGATGGGAAATTTTTAGTGAAAGGAGCTCTTCAAACGTTTATGTATTTCTTTCTTCGTGAACGCAAAATACTAGTTTATGTCGGCAGTTAAAACGCAAATGGATACTACAAAGTGTACAATCAAAGTAGTAAATTTTACAGACTAGGATATGGTGAGCAACATCCTACCGAATAGTCTTCGCTCAAAGTGGGCGAGAACGATATAAATGGATGGCTTGTATGTACAGTTATATGTTGCATTTACTCGAGTCGTTTCAACAACTTCGTCTTCAAGTTAACCCACCAATTAACTATTATCAACTCATTCAATCATTTATTTAAAGCTTTATTACGTTACCCTTTAATCGTGTGGTTTACTACCACGTTATTCCATTGTATATTCTACTAACAATTAATGGATTTATTACTTTAAGAAATGAGTGATCATATCGAAAATAAATGATCAAATACGTCATTACAGAAAATCGGTCTGGAACTGTCACGAAACATAGAAAAGGTCCTAATGCCGACAAAATCATCTTTTCAATATGTTATTTTAAAAGTTTTTAAATGTCTATATACAGGCCTGGCGCTGGAAGCTGGCGGAAATTTTAAAATGGCGTGGATGCGCAGTGGCAAAAGTAGGCAGTTTTAGGTATAACGATTGCAGCCCTCTTTCTTCAGTATTCCTATCAGGGGCGTAGATGAAATATTTAAAAATAGGAATCAGTGAGCAAGTAATAGACAAACAAACAGAAGAACTAATTGTTGATGTTGGTGACAGTGATAGAGATTCCCATGATGACAGTGAATGTGAAAACTAACTGTAAAACAAAAGCAATAGATTTATTTTTTCTTTTTGGTAAGTTATGTTTCTACTGCGAATGTTTAGCTAATAAAAAAGTACTTTTTAATTCCAATAACGAATGATGCTATTTCCAATAGCATTAGTACCTTCATTAGTTAGTAATATTTAAAATTTTATATGTTGTTATGATTTGTGACTAAATTTTATAACTGTTCATCATTAACAGGCAGTCATAATGACCATAATGAAAATTTACAAAGTTGTCGTAATGTAAAATCACATTTACCTACTCGTACATGACCTCATTGATGAAATATCAAGATTCGCACTTTTGCATACGTTATACAGAAATTATGAATTCGTTGATCAGTATTTAGCAAATTATTCGATATTACCTATAGTAAGAAGTTAGATCATGTTTCTTCTCTTTTATATAAGATTTCTTATACTATCACAATAACTTCTGTTATAAAAATCGATTTTATTGTTTCGTAATGATAAAAACATTTCTCCAGACTTTATAGCTAAATACAGGGGCACATTTAGGAAGATTTTTAATTTATATGCTTATGTACTCACATCAAATCTTTCCTTAATACAATAAATATTGCTTTAAGGAGTTGTAGGTAAAGTGGCAAGTATCGATGTATACTTAAAAAATCCTTTTTTTCAAATAAAAACGAATACATAATTATAAACAGTCATTACTTCTATAATATTAATAAATAAATATATTTTGTGTTTTAATAATTGGAATCAAAAAGTCTAAATGAAGTCATCAATAAATATTCATGAAATTGTAAAACCAAGTAGATGTACCTAATATTTTCCAAAAAAAAAAAAAGATACGTAATGCAAATGTACATAAATATATATAAGTTTAGCTCGTTCATGACATGATATAAATGTAACGTTTTCTAAATAAGGTGAATATTAGTTGTTTTGCATATAGACGTTGTGAGATTGCTTTGAAAAGTTTACGAACGAGGTGTATGTGCGTTTCTTCAATGTTGAGCTACAATAAATTACACCATTAATAAGGTATCAAGTGTGTTCGCTAATGGACGTATTGGAGATATACATTAACAACATACACAATATCGTGATGCATATCTTTTACCGGAAACAGGAAGTTCTCCGAAAGTCCGTTGAAGGTTCGTTGAAACGTGTAATAACTGAACGATGCAACTACTATGATTCATTCGTATTCAGAAGGATTAAATTAAATGGTATAGTATTCTTCAAGAAATGAAGTTTTACACGAAAAACTCATAGTCGTGAATGGAAATAGAAAGAAGGAAACAAGGGGGTAGGCATTGTCCAAGTAATACGCGACGTCGAGTGAGCATTTGACCTTAGAATTATCCCAGCATATGAAGATTTTGAAATTTGTTAAAATGATGTTGTCAAATGTAGGGAAATTTCTCCAGATCTAAGGATTTCAGAACTGGCTTAAGGAAAATGAGATTTTCATTTAATTTTACATAAACTCTAAGGGATGTTTGTATGTAAGACAAAAAGGTCTTGCATTTTGCTGACAAAAGGAACTGTTCTTGTTTAAAAGACACTTGCACTTTTAAAGTTTCTTTAAATACTTGTAGATAACTAAAAAAAATAAATAAAATGGGTCTTCCTTTCTTGCGGCAAATTAATGTTTTTGTTATTCTTGTGGATTACTATAGATGTAAAGTGTGGCATCAATTGTTCCCCTATTACGGTTCAGTGAATATCAAACAAAACACCACTGTAAAACAACTCGCATTACAAATATGTCAGCCAACAAACCTGTATAGCAACAAAAGCTCACTTTTGTATGTAGGTACCTTTAATCAGACGGTAATTTTATACGTGTAGCAATATTTTGCAAAATAATTAGAAAAGTACGTTATACTATGTCCCAAAAAGTTTTAGAAACTCTCAACTACTCGTTTACGTTCGTTTTTGTGTTATATAGTTTTATGTATAATATATGCATAGGTATTCTATAATCTATTCAAACAAAAATTTCAACATAATGTTTCACTATTGCAGAAAAATGCAATTTTATTTGAAAATAACAGCTATTATTTGTAAACTTGTTCTAAAATAAAAATAATCACTTCAACATCGAACTGTAACTTGGTCTTTTTCTACAGAAAACCCTTGCTAATTAAGTAACTAGTACTTAAAGAAGGTAGACATTGCTACATACTAAATTAAGCGAATTAAAAAGCTATAATGTGGTACACATTTCCTTTATTATCCTATCAATTAGGTATGAGCGACGTAAAACAGTTACTATTAGATTAATTTACAATTCAGAATTTAATGAAAATGTTTTTGCCGCCGGTTTCCGTAAAGTTACGACAAAGACACGCGCTTTTTGTACAAAAAGTCCAGCCTTCCCGCAAGACGTTGTTTATTTATCTAAGCATTAGCAAGTCTATTGAAACCATTCAATAAAATCAATGAAAATGAGCTGTATTTTATATTGACTGCCTATTAGGAAGAAACGGAAGCGACAACATGTTGCAAACGATTAATGAATAAGTTAGTTACAACAACAGTGATGTCAGACGCTATACATATAGCTGTAAAATTTGTTTTCGAAACTTTTTTATAATACCTATACATTCATGATTTTCTTCTCAGACAGTTCTGCTTAATATAAGACGGTTATTAAGTGAAGTAGTAACGCAATCGGCCTTAACATATCTGCGATAATGATAATTTATTGTCAGATGAAAGTACTAAATGACTAGGGACTAGTCTAATCAGAGAACTATATTTTGCTATAAGGAAGCAGTTAAATCGTCACTTTTCGCGCTGCTTTTAAAACCCATCATTAAATCACTTATTTCCCACAGTAAATAATTGCACGATATGGAGAGAAAAAAACCGGTTTGAGACACATCACTTTACGAATATTTTATAGTATCGGTAGTGTGCAGAAGCGGGTGATCTGCAAAACAATTCGACATCAAACGTAATTAAACATAGTTGGGACGATCAAAATTGGCAAAGTCACAATAAATTATCTGTGAGAATGGACGTATCTTCTTTCTTATTTCCTTTTGGGATTGCATTCATTTATTGAGTTTTACCGAGCGGCATGGCCTAAAGGTTTAGACCATTGCTTAGCATTCGGGAGGACGCCGGTTCGATTCCGGGTCAGTCTGCCTTGGTCCAAGTTTTTGTGTGGTTTCCTTGGATCATCTAGGCAAATGCTGAGGCAGTAATATTCCACAGATAATCTTTCATTCTCTTCTGTCTTCATTTCGTCCGTCTCATCTTTCTCACCCGAACCACCACCCACCCATTCCCACGATTCCTGAATGCAGGCTGAAGAGGGCCTTCCGCACTACCTTCCGGCGTAGTCCGGACAACAATACTGACTGGTAGGAATGAAACACCCAAAAGTTTTTTTTTACTGAGTTTCAAACACACTCTTGTTAAAGTGAAAAGAGATAACCGAATAATAGTAAGCGGTTCAGCGGTTAGAGGTTGCTTAGGTACGCTAAAGATCAGGGTCAAATTTATGATTACCTGGTTGGAATTATACCAACAAGCATCTTTCCTAAATTCCTAAAAATGTTGAACTTTCGTTAAAGTCCGAATCTGGCAACATGCTCAAATTCTGCTTGTCTGCATCTCTTTCTGCTACACATTAATTGATGTAATAAAAAAAAAAAAAAACTTTTGGGTGTTTCATTCCCACCAGCCAGTAATGCTGGTGGGCGGGCAGTCCCTCCGGACTACGCCGGAAGGTAGGGCGGAAGGCCCTCTTCAGCCTGCTTTCACGAATCGTGGGAATGGGTGGGTGGTGGTTCGGGTGAGAAAGTTGAAACGGATGAAATGAAGACAGAAGAGAATGAAAGATTATCTGTGGAATATTACTGCTTCAGCATTTGCGCAAGTGATCCAAGGAAACCACAGAGAAACTTGGACCAATCGAACCGGCGTCCTCCCGAATGCTAGGTAATGGTCTAAACCTTTAGGTCATGCCGCTCGGTGTTGATGTAATGTAATTCCTTTATTAGTGTCCGCTGCAATTCCTACCTGACATCTCTTTTCTATATTTACGATATTCTCTACAACGTCTGCCGTGAGTAAAAGAAGGAGTTCTGTTAGCAACTGCTGTAGTCTAGTTAGTAAGTTGAAATAAGAAAGTAAACGCGACAGTTTTATTGCGGACTATGCCAATTTTGAACGTCTCAACTATATCTCCATTCTATTGGAAACTGACCACTTTGGTCACGATGCGATGACTGGTGTCTAAAATTCTAACTATGATAAACTTGCATTGGATGCTGTTAACACGTTAGATTGACTTGCATAGAATTAAATGAAAACAAATAATGATTATTATCGAATTAGGTACAATGGAATAATTCTATAAGTGGATTTGTCTCTGTATTAGAAACCACAACAGCGGATAAAAGAAAAACTTGAATATTTCCTTTCATACTTTCCCAAATTTTAGTAAAGGGGTTTTATGCATGTCGAAAATATATTTGGTAACTTTGGAAAATTGGATAGACTCATGAAAGCATACAAATGTGTTCTTAAGTTAAAGGATGCGACCACAAGGTTGAAAGTTTGCTCAACCATAAACCGAATTATTCGGCTGGCACTTCTTGTTGATAAATTAACATTTTTAGGACAATCGGACGATTTTAATTTTTGTGCTTTCGACCAACTTTTTCGTATTTCTTCCACGTTTGGTACAGAAGTAAAAATGCTTTATATTCTGAGGAAAGATAATTTTTTACATTTCACTATTCTTCGTGGTTAGTGGTGTAAAATTACTAAAACTGTGCGCCTGTTTTGTCAATTGTTAAAATAAGAACCTTTTAGAGTGGATTGGTTCTCGTTTTATGAATATGTTGACTTAAGCTATTACCACCTGTAATTTTTATCCAACATATTTTTATCACCTCGGTGCAGCTTCATTAGACGTCCATTAATTATCTAATTTCCCACGTCCCCGACCAGCTCTTGTCTGTTTGAAAACAAGAATTAATAGTCAAGGCTTCCTCCTTGTGCATTTGCCTATCCGTACTTATTTGGAAAACTGGGTAACGGATAGGTAAGTAAATAAACGACATTACCCGTGCAACCGCAACGTCTCACTATAGATCGTAATGTGCGACATCATGTAATAAACAAACTGGCAGAAATGCAAGAGAATGCCACTGCGTACAAATGAACACAATGGCAACGTTTAACAGTTAAAATTTTATAGTTTTATAGCAATTACCTATTTTAGTCAAAAATTCAATTTCTCTAGTTAGAATGGATTTTCAAATTTATTAAACCAAAACGAACTTGTTTTGTTAGCACAATACAAAAGAACATTGTACCATCATTTTTAGTGATGATAAGCTTAAAAAAGCTCAGAAATATTCCGAGGTACCTGATACTAAAATACAATATAAAATTCCTTTTGGTGGTTCTTTATGTTAATGGTCAGGAAGCCAAAAATTATCACATTCGGAAATATTACTGAGAAGGCTGGAAAGAGCTTTAATTGCTTCGTTTTCACTTCGAAATAGAAATCCTGGTTTTTCGCTACATTTCATAGAAAACGCCAGAAATAGACCCTTTGAAAATATCTTCTTATTAACCGCTGCAGGTACCTACTCTAAAAATTGTTATTACAGACAATGTTCATAAGGAAATTCCCTATAAGAAAGCTCCTGTACATATCCTCTCTGAATTTTCTGAGTTACAGTCGCGAGAACATTGGAATTTCTGCACTCATTTCCACCCCACTATTAAGTAGGGTAGCTTTCCTTCTGCAGGTCTAATTCACAGCAGTATTTTTATTTTATTTTTCTACGTTAAGGTTGAAGACTGTTTGGGGGTTTCTTGGCTATCAATTTATCAATTTTTGTCCTCTAGTGAAAGCGTCTCATTAGTTTCTACGGTAATGGAGAAATTAAATTGTGCAACAATTTCTTCGTCAGTATTTTCGTACAAAATCGTCTTCGCCTTTAGTAACAAATATTTGGAAAATCAATATGGCACCGATAAACGCAGATCTTGTCGTAGAGAGAATAGTCAGGATTTCCATTTTGAAGTGAAAACGAAACGATTAAAACAATTTTCAGGAACAATAGAAATATTTATTGTGCTATATGTATGGTGTAGCGCACACTATAGCTTTTCAATGTAGCAGTCATCGGTATAAAATCACAAATTTCACAGACTAATTAGAAGAACGAGAGCAGCCAAAACACTGGTTAAGATTCACCTTTATTGTGACACTGTTGCGAATTTTATGAAGACAATCGAATCGAATTAATCAATAGAAAACAGAAATACATGATGGAAAATCATCCATTGTTCTGCTTTCCCAATGCTATGGTTCAACTGTGATTACCTCTTGACTCTTTCTTCTTAAAAAGGTAAAATTGAAGAAATCTTCTATTAAAATCTGTTTAGTATGCTACAGGAAAAAATAGAGTTTTGTCATAGTTTTATTACGGACTATGCCAATTTTTTCATGTCTAAAACCAGATTTTTATAACTGGAGAAATACTAATGTCTTTAGTTAAAATTATATGTAGTAAAAATAATATGTATATATTAGGGTTAGGAGGGGTAGAGGTAGGCCTAGATTAGATTACTGTTCACAAATAGTTAAGGATGTGAGTTGTTCTAGTTTTGGGGAATGCGAAGATTAACTCAGGATAGGAAAGAGTGGAGGTGCGTGTCCAACCAGTCAGTCTTAGGGTGGACGACCTTATGATTACGATAATGGTTAATACTTTTTGCTAGGATCTATCCCAACAGGTCTTTCTCAGAGGTATACTTAAAATGAAACTAGGATTTCTGGAATAAGCAGTTTCTCTATTTTAACATAGAAGTAATTTTTTTAACGTTACAAACCATCGTAATGAATTGCAACATTTATACGTAATATTTCATGAGGAAATTAATCCTCATGAATTAATTATTTAAAGGATTAGACTAGTATTTCCTGTAGATCCTTTAAGGCTACTTAAGTTACCAGAGTTCCTATTATTGTCCGTTATTATACATGTGGTGTAATCACCAGAAAGATAGGAGTAACATATTAATTAGACAGGTACCTATGTAGTGCGGAAGTACTAACAAATATTAAAGTTGTTGATCAAATTTAACGACTCGGAATTACACAAAGACTTAGCTGGCGGGTAGAAATTGAAAGTGCTGTCGTATTACATGTATGTAGGTGAGACGTTTAATCAATAATTTAATTGGCAATATTTTGGTAGACTTTTACTCTCAATCAGTTCTAAACGAGCTGAATTACATAGTCATCTCAAATATGTTCTGGTATATGAATGTAAATTGAACGTGACAGAAAAGTAAATGTATTATCCTTAAGGATGAAAATAACAATGGCGAAACTAAAATGCAGAAGATAATATAAATTAGAAGTAAAAGTGAAACTAGCGCAGAGTAAAGATCAAGTAGCGAGGAATAAGTTAGAATCAGATTAAAATCAAAATTAGAATTAAAAAGAAGTCAATCAATATGGTGATACGGATGGTGGAATATGAATATATACTGTTAAACCATTTGATTATTTATTCATCATCATAAGATCGTCAGTCTTAAGACTGGTTGAACACGCACTTCCACTCTTTCCTATCCTGAGCTAATCTTCGCATTTCCCTAAAACTAAAACATCCCACATCCTTAACTATTTATAAACAATCTTCTAATCTACGTCTACCTCTACTCCTGTTTCTGCCTCCAACTCATCTCTGACTACACCTTCATGTCTGAAAAGGTGTCCTATTAACCTATCTCGTCTATTTCTTATTGACTTCGCCTGTAACATCACATTTCGAACGCTTCTAACTTTTTCAGTTCCGCCGACAATATTTTTCGAATTTCTAAATTAACCGTTCGCTAGCATAGAAGTGACTTCTTGTTATTGAAGACGACTCCCCCTTTCGCTATCCTCTGCTTTACATCCGAACTACTCGTTCCGTCCTGACATATCTGACTTCCTATATACCTAAAATCAGTCACTTCTTCCAATTTTTCGTCTCCTATCTTTATAGTCGCTCTTTTCTTACTTTTTCCTCTCCTGCCAACCGAATTTTTGTTTTACTTTTATTTATTTTCATTCAGTACTGTTCTGTCGATACCGCCTGCATATTATTTAAAGCTATCTCTAACTCGTCCTTGCTAGATGCTAATACTGCTATATCATCTGCAAATCTAAGCATACTAATATTTTGCCCCTGTATATCTATACCTACAGTTGCACTGTCTTTAATGCTGTTATCGCGTCTTCGATGTATAGATTAAAACGTAACGGTGACAGTGTGCATCCCTGTCTGACTCCCTTCCCAATATCTACTTCTCTGTAACTCATCCCTACATTTATTATTCTTATTAAATTTTGGAAAGAAATCACATTTTACGTCTACATGCTATAGAGAGCTGACCAGATGAACTCTATACTCCCTATTCCCTATAGAGAAATATTTGCCGATGCTTTTGTATATTTACAACATATTTGCTGATAACACTGAGAGACCCTCAAATCCGCATCAGTTGTGTGACGCGTAATTTTTTGAATTAATTATCTATAAATTATAAGGTATGTGGAGGATGGACCCTCCGATGTCATACTGATTGCCATTTAATTTTTCTGCTTAACGTAACGATGACCTGCTACAAAACCGTTTACAAAAACTGCGGATGCTTCTTACAATTAGTACCTCTACTTATAGGATAGATGAAGTAGGTAATACGTAAAAAAATTTCATAAGAAGACCGTTAGTACACACATCCTTAAGCAAATTATGTTTCCACGAACCGTTGCACCTTTGTATTTGTAACGTCTTTCGCTTTCATGTAACCTGCACTAATTGCAAAATTGCTATTGCAAAAAAGTACCGAGGCACGTCTTGAATTATATACCGTGCCGTGCGAAAACAATAGACGACTACTACTAGTTGTTTTAATGTTTGTAGGCGTTACTGACGCCATGTACTCAGGTACACTAAATAACAATACAATTATAACGAACTTTGAACTTACATCTTGGTACATATACTACAATGATATAAGGTGCTCCATCACGAAATATTTTTTATTATTAGCAAGTCTGGGATATACTACTAACTAACTAACTACTAAGTACCTACTTCAAAAGAAGGGACGGCTTTTTGTTCTAGTTCACTTAAAACAAGTGAGATGATGGATCAGAACATAGTAAGTGACTGGCTAAACACGACTTCGTTACAGTATAATTCAATCAATGTAGAAGTTGATGCTTCAACTTAGATAAATATTTTGACGTCACGATCTAATTTTCCGAGATCTACCCAACGTTTACCATTTTCAACTGGACCCGTTAACCGCAATTATAAAACAATTTCTTTACATTCTTAAGAACCTCTCAGGAAGAAAATAAAAGTATAAAGAAAAAGATGAAAACACTATAAAAGGAGACAAGTGGAAAATTACAACAACTGGAAGGAACATTAGACGAATGCAATGAAGAAAGATATAAGGAATGGTTTAAAACGAAGAAAAATAACTAGAGCCGGTACAAAAGGAGCTGGAGATAGAAAAGTATGTGGGGAGACAAGCAAAGGAACGAAATAAAAGAATAAGGAAATTGGAAATGCAACTGAAAAAGAAAAGAAGAAAAGAAAAGAACACAAAACGTGATGTTTTTTGGAATAGAGTTGGAGGAGAATAAAGAGAAGAGGGAGTTAGAAAGATTTGTAAAAGAAAAGATGGGGCTGAAGCTGGAAATAAAGGAACTATGGAAAATTAAAAAGAAGGTATATGGGGCAAAAATGAAGAACTGGGAAGAAAAGCTACAGGTGATCAAAAACAGTAGAACGTTGAGAGGGACGATTGGTATATAACAATTGATATGACTGTGGAAGAGAGAAGAATACTGAACAGGTTGAAGCAAACCTAAAAGAGGAGTATAGTTAAAGTTGGATACAAGAAGATGATAATAGATAAAGTAGTAAGGATGAGGAAAAGCAAAAATAATGTAAAAAGAAGAAAAGAGGACTTTTCGTAGGAAATAAGAAGCGAAACATCTAGGAGGTAGAAAGAGGGCGAATATATTAGAGAAAGACGATTGACCAAATAGTTTGACCCTGTTGGAAAGAATAGTAAAAAAAAGAAAACAAATTATAACGGATAGGGTAAGTTAGGGCAAATAAACAGTATGGTATTTAGGGTTGAGAAATGTAAAGTTCATTTTTGTGAACGTATTTAGGATGATGGAGCGCGGATGATTTGAATATTAGGATAAGAAAAAGCTTATAGAAGAAATAAGTTAATGTTTCGATAAAGTACGTATATATATACACATTCCTAAGACAATTCTTTGGGTAGAATGCCGAAGAAATATTCACTTGTTGAAGTAAATAGGCATAGCAGTTGAATAACTCAAAAGAAAATACTGCTTTTTTCTAAAAGTAGTATCTACAAAAGTTGTCAATTTTAATGAAAACTAATCAACAAACTAATAAAAAACTAGCATACCTGGATTTCTACTGGGAAAATATTGTTAAGTTAATCTGGATAGAATATGTAAGTACCTCAAAAAAACGTTTTTGGTGACGAGGAAATTATCCTGGCTCTGAATATCCTTGGATTTAAAACGCGCGATTTCACAAACATGTAATAATATTTTAAAATTTCCTTACCTAGTAAAGTAATTTTAAACACGTCAGTTATAAATCAGGTTTAGCCCGTTTTTCTCTTGTCTGAAAAATTTAGAAAAATAAAGT
Organism: Agrilus planipennis; assembly: GCF_000699045.2. Taxonomy (NCBI): domain Eukaryota; kingdom Metazoa; phylum Arthropoda; class Insecta; order Coleoptera; family Buprestidae; genus Agrilus; species Agrilus planipennis. The sequence goes on along the minus strand of NW_020439003.1, from coordinate 2,488,842 downwards.
TGACGATGAGTTTGCCTTCACGTCGAACATGTAAAGAGCGGAAATAACAACGACAACAGTTGCTTGATAGAGAAGCCCGCAAGTGACAGGTGTACATTTTAACATTTTAATCGCTTCAACCGACCTGTTGCTTGCTCGGAAGTTTCGTTGTTATTAAAATATACATATAGGCTAGTCTACGAGCAGGAAGTACAGTTCAAGGGACAGGTCGGTTAGCACAGGAGCTTTTTAACGTATATTGGGAACCGATTATCCGAAACATCACCAACTGACTTATATTTTCAACGGTAGTTGTCAACAGGGACGTAAACAGAGCATGAGATTTTTTTTGTCGAATTTTGTGATCGATCAGTTGCTTAACCACCCACAACGAAAAGATACTTTTTTTACCATTGGATTTGTTTATTATAAGAAACGGAAATGATAATAATCTCTGTAGGTAGAGATTAAGTTGAATAATCCAGGATGCATTTATGTTAGTTAATTTAAAATTTATAAGGCAATAATTTAATAAAAGTGAACATGTAATTGAAAAAATGAATGCTATTGGCCTGCCTTATTATTTACAGGGAAACGTAGGTGACATGTAACTCGCCGTTTCACCACCCTAACCCACCCTGAATCTTAACTATTAATTATTCACTTATATTACTAACCTAGGGGTAATAGTTAGTAGTACAATTCCAATTATTAATTTAGATGTACGAAATAGAAGATGAAAATCATTAAGAGGTGTGACAAGTTTCAATCTTATTTAATCGAATTTCAACATTTCTCATCATGAATGCGCGTTAATATCTATGAAAGAAGTTTTAAAAATTTTGTATCGATATTTCACTTCCATGAAGTAACACTAGTGGGCACTAGTGGGAGCGTGGACCCTCCGATGCGTACTGTAGAAAGCTGGAAGTTAGGACTGAACGTCCCCTTCAGTTTCCTTGTAGGGGTCGTTGTTGGGTGGTGGTTGTGGAGACAAAAATGAGACAGGAGAGAAGTGAAAGGTTATTTCTGGAATGTACCTGTAATTGATTCAACGAAACCACAGAGAAAGTTGGACCAGAACAACAACTTTTGACTTTTCAAAGGAAAAGAAGAAAATTCAGTTTTTTAGTGAAAATCCAAAATGTTACGTACAATTATTTATTTTTGATATAGATATAGAAGTACAGTACATATTGTTGGAAATTTAAATTCATTTCTCTAAAAGATCTTCGTTGATTAGATACACGGATTTAATAAATCATTTGTTATAAAGTTCCATACAGGTATAACATTTCAACGCGCATGTACATTATGTGAAGTAAACTTAATTATTACAGTCAGAATTGCTATTGATAATAATAAATTGGTTTTGCATACATTCGACCTCCGTCAGCGTGAAAAATATTAATTTATTATTAGCGTACCTCATAATTGGCGAGTGCCCATTGTTAGCAAGGCCTATAACTTTGTAAATAAATTACAAACATTCAGTATGTTAAACGAAATGTGTTCAATGGAAAAAAAGTTGATGTAGGTTGAAATAATAATTATTGTCCTGTCAGGAACCGTTACAGACAGCTACATACTATAAATTATTAGAAATCGTAAATACCCAGTTATTTTTTTAGAATTATAAATACCAATGGCTGTTGTACGAACGATTTTCAAAAGAAACTTTTTCTGAAAGTGAAATAGCACAATAAACGCCTGTCATAAAATTTATAACAGTTGAATATGTTATATAACAATCTAATAATATAAAATTAAGTAGACCGATTGCGATTTTATAGATCTTAGAAATCTCAAAATCTTTACACTGGAGATGGACTGGGAACTCGGTTTGGTACTTTTTTTAGGATCTGACCGGGTCCCAGATAATTCTACCAGAGAAAAAAAGAAAAAAATCAACACGAACAACAATAATTTGATATGGATAATAAAAATTGGTTTTAAAAAATTGTTTAAACGACTTCTTGAACGGGATTTAATATATAGGGTTGTTCGGAAAGTCATTTCGTTTTTTCCCGACAGAGGATTTAATTGTATTCTTTTGCACCCAACTTCACATTTAAGCCGTGTAATTTTTATATGCTTTGAGAGCTCATATAGCAAGGCTTGTGTTTGAAAAATTCCAATTAATTCTACGCAGTAGTTTTTGGTTGGTGCCCTTTTAAATATGGAGAGCGATAAGCAGCATTTTCGACATATCCTACTGGTGGGATTTTAAAGGAATCGTTTTTTTTGAGCTTTTACCGGATAACACAACGATTAATTCGGAAGTCTACTGTCATCAGCTGGACAAACTGAATGATGCACTTCAACAGAAAAGGTCAGAACTAATCAACAGGAAAGGTGTAGTGTTTCCACACAAGTTTGGTCACTCGCCAAAAGCTTTTACAGCTTGAATGGGATACAATGCTACACCAACCATATTCTCCAGACCTGGCACCATCGGATTATTATTTGTTCCGGTCACTCCAAAATTTTTTAGACGGTAAAACCTTCACCTCAAATGAGGAGGTCAAAAACCTCTTCAATCAGTTTTTTGCCAGCAAAGACCAAAAACTTTATGAGCGTGGAATTATGCTACTACCAGAAAGATGGCAAAAGGTGTTGGACCAAAACGGTCAATATATAGTTTAATAAAGTATTTGTTTATTGTACGAAAACTATCTTTCATTTCCACAAAAAAAAAACGAAATGACTTTCCGAACAACCCTATAGTTTGACACGTTGGTGAGAGTGGAATTTAATGGCAAGCCCGCCAGAACTAAGGCATGAACCATTAACCGTAGTGGTTTTACCGGCCGGGTAGATAGATACATTTATGGATAGTTTTTTGAACCAAACATATTAATTGTATATAACTAAATATTATAATAACGAAAAACAGTGTCAATTGATTTATTTACAAACGCTACACTTCGCTGAAATGCAATATATGTAATGACTTATTTCACGCTTTTTCTAAACGAGATACATCAAACAACAGTTTTTATTTTATATGACGTTAGTGTTAGATCTCTTGTTAAGAAAACACAGTTTGTGTGGCCTTTTACCACTCCTTACATAGGTAATGTGCATTTACCAGGGTATAATTGTTGCACGATTTTTAAATCACGTTTACGCTAGCATTTTCTTGTGTTAAACGCTTTCTTCAATTCTTCGAACATTCATTATAATTAAATTTAATGATTTTCGTAATGGTTTGAATGAGAATTGATTTTTTTATGCATGCATAAGTATTCAATTAATTCATTTTTACACAGAAAATATTAACCATCTAACTCAGAAAATGTTTAAGAAATTATTTTTATTTATTAACAAACGAGTGTATAAGGTTACGAAATTCCAATGAGGTGCAAATTTTTATTTATGTAGTTCACAGATTACCTAACGGTTTAGATGTGTTGGAAACTTCTGTGTTGTAAACTACATAGAAAACTCTAAACTCCTTACTTTTGATTTTGACAGCTAATAAGCTTTCATTTCCTTCTTCAAGTCGCACAATACTTCGCAATCCAAAAGTAACAGAACAATGGTCTCCACACGCGCAATTTATTCACTGTTAATATTTTAAAACAATACCACAAAATTATCGTTTTGCAACACCTATGTTATTTCACTTGAGAATTTATTATAACTTTCTGTTGCAAGCACGAAAATTCTAATCCAAATTCTTTTATGAAAATTATTTCCCAACAAACCCACTTGTTATACTTGAGATTCATCCTCAATAAGTGCACCAAAGACATTTATAAGCTAAAAGATTAAAACTGGCGTTAATACGAAACCTCCCAACACAAACAAATGTAATTTCATATCATCATCATCATAAGGTTGTCTGTCCTATGACTGGTTGGATACGCTCCTCCACTCTTTGATATCCTGAGCTAATCTTCGCATTTCCCTAAAACTACAATAACCCTAGGTCTACCTCAACCTCTCCTAACTTCCGTTTCTGCCTCTAATATGTCTCCGACTAGATCTTCATGCCTGAGAAGATGTCCTGCTAACCTATCTCGCTTATTTCTTATTGACTTCCATAGAGTCAGTCCTCTGTTCTCTTACTCTTTCTAATACCTCTTCATTTCTAAACTTCTCTATCCACGCTATCCTCATCATTCGCCTGTAACACCACATTTCGAACGCTTTTAATCTTATCTTTTCCGCCGCGCACACTGTCCATGTTTCGCACCCGTACAGTGCCGCGCTCCAAACATACACCTTTAACAATCTTTTTCGAATTTCCAAATTAACCGTTCGTGAGCATAGAAGTGACTTCTTTTTATTGACGGCGACTCGACCCTGCGCTAGTCTCTGCTTTATATCCCTACTACTCCTTCCGTCATGACTTATCTGACTTCCTAGATACCTTAAATCGGTCACTTCTTCTAATTTTTCGTCTCCTATCTTTATCGTTCTTTTCCTACTTTTCCTTCCCTTGCGTACCAAAAAATAATATTAAATTAGACACATGTTCGTTTAAGTATCATAAATACGCTGGAATCCCGCCAGGATTGATAACAAATCCTTCTCTGAAACTGAAATAACGTGTTTTATTGTATTAAAGATTTATTGAAAACTCTAACGTTTCGCTAAATTGTTTACAATACAATTGTCAAATTGTAAGATTCTATTTATAGGTAACCGGAAAAAATTGATCCCATTAGGGTTCCGGAACCCTAAAATTTTGTTGTCGTATCATTTGTCTTCTGAAACCTTGAAATAGTGATAGATACCTTGTGTGGGTCTTTAAAAAAAACGCGCCGTCTTCCGCAATTTTTAATAGACGCCATAAAACTTCCGTTACTTCAAAGGAATGTTTATCACCTTGGATTAAATTCCAAAAAAAAAATTTAATGCGTTTTTAATCTTCTAATTAATAAGTCACTGTACGCATTATGAAAACATTAAATTATCAAAGCAAAAACAATGGCTTGCCGGTTGTCCTTTTAATGTCAAGCGTCATGCGAAGATGCCAAATTTTCGGCGTTGAATTTTAATTTAATGACTTGTTCGTTCATGTTTGGAAGAACGGCAACAAAAATCTTTTATTTTCGTTTGCAGTTGACGAATCGGATATCTAATTATCTGCGACAGCTCAAAGCCACACTGACACAATTATACGATAAATAAATGGCATTTTACATTTGTCACTGTCTCTGTTCACATATTAAACAGCTTACGGTAATAAATTATTATAAAAAGAAGAACTGGTATTGTAATATTTAAGCGCCTTTAGTTTCTACAGTTGCTTGCTTGTAATAATTACTTTGTTCTTTATTAAATAATCATTAAAAACAAATCAAATTTTGAGGTAGCAATTTTATCCGCAAAACAAATCAGCATTTTTAGGCAAAATTTTCCGAAAACTTCCTCCAATTTTGTAGAGATGAATTAAATGTAACCCTTAAAAAATTTTGAAAACTGCGCTGTGCATTATTACTCTTTCTTAAAATACGTTCTAATCTTATGGGACGATGGTTTAATTTGTTAATTTTTGGGGTGTCCAATGTATTTTATATTTTATAAATTCAGAAAACTCACTTCAATTAATTACATCTAAAAATTATATAACAAATGGATTGCGTATGAATTATAAGCTTGCCAAAAAGACAAATTAGTAAATCAACAGAAAATATCTAGTAAAAAGCTTTTTACCTACAGCAAATTAGCGACTAATAATGAATCTGTCAATTTTAAATGGCAATTAGGTATATTAATTGCTTATTGCCATTTCAGTTCATAATTTAAGCACTTGTTCTTCGTACAATCTTATAAAAGAATTCTCTTACTTAAAACTTCTTCCCAAGAAATACATTTCTCCATTTATCATTTTACTAATTAATGATATTAAGAAAATTCTAAAGGACAATTTCTGGTTTTATAAAAAAACCTAAACATTATAACNTTATAGAACCTCCCAACAAAATATAAATAGAAAAAGAATTTCTATTATATATATTTAAAAATTAATTAATCTTACAAATAACATTATTACCTAATATGTATTGCATATTTCGTACGTATTATATTTGTATATCTTTCGGAAATATCTTTAAAAGTTTTCTGCGTGAGTAAAAGTTTGTAATGATAAGTTATTAATACCCACCCCATTTAAGTTGGCTTGAAGCAAAACTATAAGACATCGGATAATTAGCCACAAATTACCCGTAAATTAGTAGTCAAAGCCAAAAGTTATCCGCGACTCAAGAAATCCGAAAACCACCAACTTCAAATGAAATTATCATGCAAAAGTTATAAAATCGGTTAAAACCAATTTCGCATAATTAGTCACTAGTTAATCAATGACGATGTACAGTACTAACCAAATACTTCGTAAATTCGTCATTTTTTCATCTTGACGGCCGAAAAAGGGTCGATAACCAGAACTATGGAAAGTAGAGGTGAGGAATACTATCTCTGTGTGAAAAAGTGTCCGTCGAAATGCGTTAAATTGGGGTAGCGCCACAGTAGCAATAAGGTAAACACGATAGAAAAATAAACATGGATAAAGTTAATTTGAACTACGTAAGTAGTAGAAGTTTCGTATACTGGACTGTCAGTAACCACTCTAGTCACTGAAAATATTAAATTTTCTAATTCGGCATGCTTCAATCCGTCAACAACTGCTACATTCATGCCATACCTTTTGCCAACGCTAGCGCCATTTGGGAGGGTTTTTGAACTGTTATTTACTGCTTATATTTGGACACTTTTTCAACTTTCCCCCCACATGAGTTAGTTATCCTTACCTCTACCCTAATTTTTGGTTTTCTCGGCTAATTTTCGAAATATTCACAGCAAATTTTAAGTCCGATTGAGTGTGCCCACTAATATAACCTGACTCAATGTAGCGATTGTTAGGCCACCTAAACGGAAAAAGACGCTATTTAGAAAAATATTCGAACCCGTAATTAGTAAATCGTCAACGGTTAATTAGCGACTAATTATGAGACTGGCTCTAGCTGTCTAGGATTTTCCTAACCGGTTTTACACTTTTGCATGCTAACTTCATTTGAAATTGCCATGCAAACTGGTTTTTGAGTTTCCCGGGTCGCAGCTAATTTTCAGCTTTCGCGGCTGTATGGTTTATATTTTTGCCTGCTAATTTTGTGATGGCAAAAAAGGGTAATGTCCAGTATTTCCTGTGAAGATCGAACATCGTGGAAATTAACCGATTATTCAAACGTCTAATTAAAGAATGGAACTATGCCTTTTATCAGGATATTGTCCCTTAATCGAAATTTTGGATTAAAAAACACAAATCATTTGACGTGCTGACCGTAAGTCAATACTAGGTCATTTTCATCATCATAAGCTCGCCAGTCCTGTGAATGGTTGGACACGTACCTCCACTCTTTCCTATCCTGAGCTAAACTTCGCAATTCCCTAAAACTAGAACAGTAATCTAACCTAGGTCTATCTCTACCACTTCTAACTCCTGTTTCTGCCTCTAATATGTCTCTGACTTGACCTTCATGTCTGAGAAGGTGTCCTACCAACGTATCTCGCCTATTTTTTTATTGACTTCCATAGAGTTCTCTGTTCTCCTATTCTTTTTAATACCTCTTCATTTATAACCTTTTCTACCCAAGTTATCCTCATCATTCGCCTATAACACCACATTTCGAAGGCTTCTAACCTTTTCTTTTCTGCCTCTCCCACTGTCCATGTTTCGCACCCGTACAACGCCGTGCTCCAAACATACACCTTTAACAACCTTTTTCGAATTTCTAAATTAACCGTTCGCGAGCATAGAAGTCACTTCTTTTTATCAAAGGCGACACGATCCTGCGCTATCCTCTGCTTTATATCCCTACTATTCCTTCCGTCCTGACTTATCTGACTTCCTAGATATCTAAAATCAGCCACTAGGTTATTGTAGGATTAATATAAAAGTATCGTCATGATTAAAATGTAAGAGCTTTCCACCATCGACAACCGTACGCACCTATTGGAGGGGTTCTTGCAGTTAATAGAATATTGTATTACCTTGCTCTCATCCAGCACCAAAAGTGACTGACTAACTGAAGATGTTAACATATTCAGACCATTTGTCCTAAGAAACTCTATATCTATACTTATACATAGGATTAAATGTACGGTGTCTGTTTTTTTGCAAAAGAATGCTGTATTCGTTATAATGAATGTAATTGAACGGAAGCAAACGTCGAACTGAAAAATAACAAATGCGTAACGATCATGAACACACTAAAAACAAAAAAAAACAACGTAGCCGCGCGTGTATACACCTTGCAAAATTGTAGTCGTTTGAAAGCAAATGAATTAGCATATTTATGCGCGTAACGAAACTAAAAAAAGAAAGAAGAAAAAGCAAACGGCGCCTAATTAAGCAAATAAATTAAATTAAATCAAACTAGACGGTAACTATGACGTTGTATTTCTACTTGCTATCTATATAGATACTATTAAATTATTACAGACGTTATTTCCTTTTTACATAACAGAGGCACTCGCACACCTATCAATCACGGTAATTTTCAGCGTGACGACAGCCCTACGGCACTTGCACTGCAAATGTTTAATGATCGTTTTAACCTTTCAATAAACAACCTGTTGATGTGATATTTACTATACGTATACTGTTGTAGGTATAATAGATATGTATGCAAGTGGGTACACTCCGGCGAATTAGGTTATAAACCGGGCGGTTTATGACTGAACGGCAAAAAACTAATAAAAGTTTCGATGATTAAAAAGTGAGTTTATTTGAATAAATAATCATTACGTGTTCCTTGACAAAGTAGGTTAGAGAAGGTGCTAAACGAAAGTAAAAAATCTACGACCAAACCTATAATATTATGATAAATAAATTTATGAAATACCTAAACTGACCTAAACAGGATGATTATAGGTTGCATAACACTGATAATAAAAATTGTATTCTACATGCCAGGCATATGTAACATAAATTTATATATCAAAAATTGGAACTCAGTTATGCAACAGGCACATAGTCAAAGTTAAAACGTAAACCACATTTTCAAGGATGTGGCTGTCGTAGACATACAGAAAATATAACTATTTACCTTAAAAGAATCCTGATAATTTTCATTCAAAGTATATTAGGTATACCATGATTTCTTTTCAAAATTTGTGAATAATAATGATTATTGACTGATATTTTTAGAGACAAATTGAGGGGGCGGCATTTTTAACCACGTGTTAGAAAAATTGTTAAAAATGTTACACAAAATAACATATAGTTGTAAACAAATCATAGAAGGGGTGATCAATACAACAATATGCTTGACGCTATTAAATGCTACTAAAATCATCCATTAAATAGATTGCAAGACACAAAAAAACCTACGAGAAGCTTCGAGGAAATATTGGTAGTTAATAAAAGATAATCGACATAAATAATACAAGAAAGAAGCAAAGTAATCAATGGTGTAAATTTAATGGTCAAATAAGTAAAGATTGTAAAACAAATAAATCTAAGTTATATGGGTTTTTGATATGGTTCAATAAAAAAATGAATATGGACAAAATAAACAAATTTTTTTATTTAGATTTGTATGCTAAAGGTAAGGAAGTCGATAGTAGAAGCTAGATATGGATGTGTTTGGTACCTACAGATGTTAGTGTTTATATGTAAAAGCAGAAGCGTAAGAAATGTAGGAAGACCTATGGCAGACTATAAAGAATCGAACATAAACTTTAATTACTACAATTACCTTCAAACTATGGCAATTACCCCGATGGTAATGAGATTAATAAATTACAAATAATGTAACAGTTGAACGAATGACGTCTTCTACGACTTGGGGGTAATCCTTATCTTTTACTACTGTCATTTTATATATAATATAATTAAGGTTAGCAATAACTTCTGGTATTAAAAGTAATTTCTCAACTAATCAAAAATCGGAATTAACAGAAACTGGTAATGTTATAAAGTATTTACATGGTTGTACATTTATTTTAAATCTGAATATAAAAGATTGTAAAATAGTTACGTACTTATAATTTTCAGTAGATACCTACACGGTTTTCAATTTACGCATTAGCAGTTGAAGACCTTGGTAATTAATGTATGGTTTTAAATGATTAATGGGTAAACAGATTCTCACTCAATGTACTTTTAGTCATCTGAATAGTTTTATCATGAACTTCTTAATTGTTTTTAATTTTTCGAATAATATAGGTACATATGTAATATACAAGATACTGGCGGAATTATCGTACGCAAAAATTCAAAAGTTTTTGAATAAAAATTTCCCGAAAATATATAGGAAAAATCATATAATGAAAAAACCTTTAACTTCATATACGATCCATAAACATCAAGTTCGAAATGTTATTAAAATATAGATAAACATTATATGACGTTTCAAAATACTTGGAAAAATAAATATAAATTAGGTTGGAAAGCACAGAAAGAAAGAAATACCGATAAAGTATTACGAAATAAAACAACTCAAACAATATAAAGACCTGATATTAGAAGGCAAAGTAATAAAAAACTAAACTGAAGTAAAATAGATTCTAAAATACTATTTTTACATTAATAGAAAGACGAGATCTTCTATGCCGGATTCGATAAATAAAACAAGATTTTTTCAGTCCTGCGATTTAAATAATCATCATATAAAATTTATTTAACATAAAAATAATGATTGTACTATTTATTGCTCACTTTGGCGGCATGTTATTGGAATTAACATATTTATCAGCCTAGTAATGTTCTACACTTAAAATCATATCTATCTTGCAAACAATAAATGTTTTGTTAAACATAAAATAAATTTAATGAAATATCGACTGATAATGATTATTAAGACTGATATTGCACGTTCTTAAAAATATATATCTTTTAACATTTGATGAATTTATTAAAGAAAAATGCATTACTAAATGTGGATACTATATACGTAGAGTAATATGTATTCAAAAATTTTCGTACTGTGTTAATATATTTATCAGAAACAAATTCTGGTTTATATTATAAATTGCTTATCAATAACTTTGAGATATGAAAAAACAAAATGCGAAATTTTTATAAGAACGAGAATTACACTAACACAAATGCGAAAGCCCAACACTAAAAGTGTAAGACAAAGAGGAAGACCAACACTTAATTCAAGTATTTTCCTTGGTCTTGTTTTGCTTATCATTAATAGCATCGTTATCTTAAAGTCGTCAGTCCTAAAACTGGTTGGACATGCACCTCCACTCTTTCCTATCCTGGGCTGATCTTTACATTTCCTTAAAACTAGAACATCCCACATCCTAAACTATTTGCGAACAGTAATCTAATCTACTTCCACATCTACTCTTAACTCCTGTTTCTGCCTCTAATATGTCTCTGACTAGCCCTTCATGCCTGAGAAGGTGTATAATCGCATCATTCAATTATTATTTTTACCTTAACACAATTTGAATTTGCACTACATTTATAATGCGAAGTATCTGGACTTTTATTTTCTTCTATAAACTCATATTTTAACGACATTTTTGATAATGACCATTGCAGTTTACATTAGAACCGGACGTACATCTCCAAAGACCACTTTCACATGAATAATAATTTGTTAAGACCGAAATTGTTCCATTGTACCTACTAACAATAAAAAAAGAAGTCGAATTCAATCTATAAGACGTTCCAACTTGTTCAACAATAATAATTGTCACTCTATAGATGGTTATGTTTAATGTACGCTTCGCTAACGTTTCTTTTAGCCCAACGTTGCCTAATTATTTAAATTCTGACAGCATCGTTCAACCAACCGCATCCAGAGAAAGAAAACTAGCGGCCTAAGTAACAATTTTTTTCACTACGATTTAACCCGATTGATTTCTTTCGACATGATCGACAACAATAAAAACTTACTTTCTCACTTATGTGAAAGTAATTTCAAACACCGCAACATCACCATTGTGCTATACCACTTCCATTGACTTTCTGTTAATTTCTAAGTACATATTAAAAATTTTAAATGTTTCCTTCAGCAAGAAAATAATAGCAATCGCCAATTCAGAATTTCATGAACCTTCGTGCATGTGAAGTGTCATGAAATTTTGAACTAGCTATACCATGCCTGAAATGGCCTGAAGTAAGACGTTTTATGTTTCTGCATATAGACATCGAGAAGGAAACGATTATAATATCAGCATTATATCGAGTACTCCATTAGAAACTAGTCGAAGAAACCCGTTCAGTTTAAACGGTTGAAAATCGTAATTATTTATCTGATGTGTAAATCGAACCGTGTTAAGATGTGTAAAACAGTGGGAGTCCGATACTGAATGCATTATTGCACATAAGTAGTGCGTTCAACAAGTTTTCATACTAACTAATGGTATAAAACTATATGTAGCCTATAAATCTAATAATAACATCCACTTTTTTCTTCAAGAAATTCTAGATAGAACTTCCAGAAATACCATTGAAACCTACTCCTTTAAAAGGAGATATTTAATCAAAAGGTTCGTGATAGACTGATTCGCACTTATTTCATCATCATAAGGTCGTCAGTCCTAAAACTAGTTGGACACGTACCTCCACTCTTTCCTATCCTGAGCTAAATTTAAAAAAATACGAAAAAAGAACTTGAAAAATATCTCGAATATCCGTTGTTCTGACTACTGCTTAAATTGCTCCTTCGTATTACCTATATTTCATTAGGGACTAAAGTCACATCGACAACTTTGAACATCTATCAAAATAAATACTAAATATTCCATGCCATAGTGTCATTTTAGACCATCCAGTTAACTATCGTACATCAAATGTAACCACTTTTACAGTAAATACGTTCAAATGTTATTATGCCAATCAAAATCAACAACAGAAAACTTACACAGAAAGCGAATGTTCCTATCATATTTGTATCTATTTTATGTATCAATTTTAACTACTTTGTACTAATCCAAGAATTTTATGTAAGGACCTTGTACATATAACAGACGGTTACTTTTAATTAAGAATCAAATAATAAGACAGTTTTATAGAACCTCCCAACAAACATTAAACGATTGTAACGTTAGTGTAATTTTAATGTCTTAATTTATTAATTTTCTAGATTTCCGAAGATTGTGCGTATTATTTACTTTAAGGAATCAAAAGTGTATTATTATGGTCCCAACATTACTAAAAGACATTTATTTTATAGTAAAGTAAACAGATAGAATCAAGTCTGAAAATATGTACTCTAACGGTAAAATGATCAAGTACCATCAGATGAAGATGCTGCGACCTGCGAATGCAATAATTTGTTACGTACCGGTTTTTGTAATTAACGTTTTTTTACGTAATTGATGTACAGAATTTGCATTTTAAAAAAAAATTGCTCTATTCTCCACTCGTCTTGTGACAAGCTTACGAGAAACAGTATTCAAACAAAATACTAACAAATCTGTGAAAATGTAAAATGAGTATCAACAATTCGTATTAGGAAGGATTCTTGAAGTTGATATTTTCTAAAGCCTATAATTAAAAAAGGCGCTTTACCTTATATTATATTATAGTATTATATTAAGTATGCATATGTATGTACCCTGGGTTAGAAATGCTTTTAATTGAAATAGTTATTGGATTACTTTGTATATACTAGATTTTTTGTCTTTATTTTATGATCCTAACCAAAGATTATGTTTTTCATTTCTTGCATATAACAATTATTCATTAAAATATATCGAAAACCTACTTGAAGCTAATGTATTGTCATAATTATTATAAAAACAATAAGCTCTTTTACATATGAGTAAATACCTCTCTCTACCAACATGTATTATCGTTCACGTAATTGACACCTTATCTACCTATTTACTTATTAAAAAAATCAGACGAGAATGCAGAGCTCTACTTAAAAATGCAAATTTATAATGAAGGAACTACTATCCGGTTACTATGTGATTGATTTATGATAACCAGGATCGTAAATCTTTAAAGAAAAAAAATAGGAAGCTACACGTAGTACACGATATTCCGCAAAATTTCATGGTAACTAACCTACCGCATTATTCGTAATTAAATGTATTTTAAACATATTTTCGCGATAACGTCTCAGTCGCGCCTTGGGGACAAATTCCTGAATAATTTACGTCAGTTCTATTCACAATCAGATAAAGAGGAAGTATGGAGTTGTCATACGTTGTACAATTACTAATAAACAACTGACAGAGAGATCAATACATTTCATAATTCTACAGCACCAACAATTAATCGTTTAGGTGGCAACGTATTAAAGCAATATAAGCGTTCTATACCTCACAATCATAATCAATGTGTTACGCCAAACAATTAATAAATAATGCATTACATATGTAGTTATAAGATTCCTTATTTGCAGCGGTGATTATCACGCGTTTAATGAATGTTGCAGGAAGTACACGGCAGATCACCTGAACTTTTCACGCTGCGCCGTCAACAGTATTACGCGCAAATGTCGCACAGGAACGGAAATTCTAACGATGAAATTACAGCCGTCATTAGACTGTCACAATTTCTATTGATATCTTCTGAAAATACCCTCAGAAGTAACCTAATAATTGAGAACACATTCGAAACTGATCTTATTTAAAGTTCTTAATATATATACAAAACGTGGTGTTGCAGGTGAACGATGAGGACAGCGTGGAGAGAGAAGGTTAGAAAGAATAGGAGAACAGAGGACTCTATGGAAGTCAATAAGAAATAGGCGAGACAGGTGGCAGGACATCTTCTCAGGCATAAAGGGCTAGTCAGGGACATATTAGAAGTAGAAACAGGAGTTAATAGGAGTAGAGGCAGACCTAGGTTAGAATACTGTTCACAAATAGTTAAGGATGTAGGATGTTCCAGTTTTAGGGAAAAGCGAAGATAGAAAAGAGTGGAGGTGCGTGTCCAACCAGTCTAATAAGGACTGACGACCTTATGATGATGATGATTTTTAAACAAGGTTTTTTACAAACTTATTCTCGAAATGACTATCTTACTAAAATACATATATTGCGCTAATACTTTAGCGCAAAAGTGGAGAACGTGTGACCTCCATGCAAGCCCTTGCACTAATTAATCTATGATGGTAGAAGTCACGACAATTTGAAAATTAAGAAATAGAATTAGAAGGTGACGCCATCTGACGAGTATAATACGAATTACAATACTATAGTGTTGCTGTAGCTCTAACGGTTTTTAATAGCATGAAAAGAGTAATCTCAAATCAATAAAACTAAGCAATAAATATATTTCACGCAAGTTGCATTTATAGGTATATCAACTTATGGTAAAGAGGGTCCCCCCCTCTATATCTAGCAAAGCTTTGTATAAAAAGATATTTCGAAATCATTAATTAATTAAAGTATTTCACCGTCCACTTTGGAAATAATATACAGTATAAACTCTATATAACGACACTTAAGGGACTGAACATTTTTCGGCGTTATAAATGTGGTCGTTAAATGGAGAGAAATAAAAGATATTATTTTACTATTCTATAGATAATAATATGCATTTGCCAATATAGTACACATTTTGCACACGAACATTATTATTATGTTATCTTCGTCTGATGTTTTTTGCTGCTCCAATATTTAAATTGTATTTTGTTACGTATCTTTCTCATATCTTGAGATACTGCTGGATCAATTTGATTATATAAAAAGTATTTTCTTTAATAGTTTCGCTGCATCAAG
The DNA here is from genome assembly GCF_000699045.2 of Agrilus planipennis. Taxonomy (NCBI): domain Eukaryota; kingdom Metazoa; phylum Arthropoda; class Insecta; order Coleoptera; family Buprestidae; genus Agrilus; species Agrilus planipennis. Next base: position 2,473,212 of record NW_020439003.1, on the reverse strand, counting down.
TGCTTGTTTGATGCTTGGTGGAGGGACAGGATCGTCTTCTTGAACAACGTACACAGCTGCAGTTCTTATCTATTTCGACAACTTAGAAAGTACTGCTTAATGATTTATAATGTCGCATTGTTGTCGTTAAATAGAGTGAGCGTGACGCTATATAGAGTGTAATATTGTATAGAAAACAATGTAAACCAACCAAAATCAAGCAATTTCTACGTTTTAAGGAGTTTGACGTTAAATCGAGTGACGTTATAAAGAGTTTACACTGTATATACAATCCTAAAGCTTGACTCTCACTATCCATAAGTTGACGGTCAGCAGCCGCCCGTCAGTCGTCCGTCAACGGATTATTATTCCATTTAAAAACTATTGTGTGAGAATACATTCAACAGTATCCAGCAGAAAAGGTGCTTTTATTAAGCAAAAATAACAAAAAATTAATTCTTTTAGTACAAACTTACGAGTATTTATACAATTTAAAATAAATATTTTATAGTGACAATAATATAAATGAAAAAATAAGGAAAACGATTTTATTTTCCCGCTTTTCTTGATTTCCTTTTCTTATTCATCTCTCTAACTTCTTCTTCCAGTAAATGAGTAATTACTGCTAGATTAATAAGAGAATATTTTTTAAACATAGCAACGAAAACGTTCTAACCATCAAAAAAATCGCCGAAAAATTGACGGTCGTCATAATATAATGAGATAAAACATAAAACTGCCGGGCATCCGCTCTGCTGAGCGTCATTTTACGGATAGTGAGAATCAGGCTCAATACGTACATAAGTAAACCACATTGCAAAATTGAACTCATCTTACGAACTGAGAGTTCCCTGATATATAAAATAATTATGGTTTTGTATTCTACAAGGTTAAAATTTATTGTGGTCAACGTACAAGGATCACACGCACTCTCTATAAGGTAAAAATAAATAAAGCTTTATTAGAGGTCACGATTAAGGTCGCGAGGCAAATAAAGAATTGACAATAAGCATGAGATTCACGCTTGTATAACAAGTTACATCGATTAACACGTTGACACCTAAAATTTACAGTGTGGAATTTCGCATTTTACAAAACTAATAGGCTCCTAACTAACGCTTAATAAATTTTATAAGCATTCAACGTGGTGCAGTATCGGTGCTAAAAAGCCGTTCGTGGGTTAATAAACATTATTCACAGATTCGCTTCACCGTGTATTAAACAAATAAATTCATTCTGCAGTTATGTACAGGGTGTCTTAAGATTAGCTTAAGATATCTGTCAAAGCTATATTTTTAATTTAATTCTTTATATAAACCATCTTCTATCTATAAAGAACCTTTCAGCTTCATGCTTACTTGTCCATCTCTACGATCTTATCGTTGTTACTGAACGACCACACTTACCAATGTATGTGTCTCCTTATGGGTACAATATAAGTAATTTCCTAAGTGAAAACGTATACGCTATATGTGTATTCTCAAGTACGTACGCACTTTACACGAACGTGTCCAAAGAAAAAAGACCAACATACAAAATTTCAATATAATCAAATATATACTTCACTGTTTGTAAAATAAATACTCGTATCTAGGAAGAATAAACCGCCAATAAAATGAGCCGTACATAGACATAAAGAACAAATCAAAACCGCAGACAAATAATAATATAGTATTATACTGATTTACAGTTATCAAAAACGGTATAAATAATTATCATTAGCCATTAGAAGGCGCGAATATAATATAAACAGTTTTGTAATAACAATAAGAAGAGAACACAGTAGAGATTGAGTGACAAGTATTTGACGATACTTAAATAGTACCTACACTTTAGCCTTTTGATGGATTGATGAACACATATACTTCAACAAGTATTTTGAGTATATGAAACATCTTTATTAGATGGATAACAAAATTTTGATTGAGAGAATAAGATAAATAACGAACAAAATGAAATGATAAAAAACCAGTTGAATTATTTAACAACTACAAAAAAAATGTAGATAATGTTCTATTTTTATCATACGTGTAATTGTCTATAAAATTTTGCCTAATTCATGAAATAAGCAATATTCTTGCTTCTCGTAAAGCTTAATTCATGGGATAAGCAATAGACGCATACTTGTAGGGGATAATGCCTAGTTCCCTCCCATATACCTGTTATTAATTAGGGTTAAAATTTTCGGATTCCCTCCTAATTATACATCAATCGCCTTCCAACGGCGGCGGACCTTGAGTGCTAATTGTCACTATAAAGTCATCAAACAGTTGTTTAAATAATACAGCCTCACATCGCATATTAATCTTAATATTATTCATATATTATAGACACCACAATAACAATAATAATTTTATCAGACTACCCTTCTATTGGNTTGCCTCCCAGCGGCTAAAACTAATAAAGTTTTTCTAGATGATTGCATCAAAAAGCTAGACGCACACGAATTTCCAAACATTGAATTTGTTAAGGTAGTGGGAAATCATTTTAAAATTAAATAAATAAACATTTCATAACTGATATGTGTTTTCTTTCTGAAATTATTTTATCTTTAATTTACTGAAGTACTGAAGTGCACTATAAATATATATTCATTTTCGATAAATAAAATCGGTAAGTAGTCGATAACTTAATTATAGGAGCAGATATAAACGGGAGGGAACTCGGCTAGTATCCGGGAGGGAATTCGACTATCTATATTTTAACCAAAACTACCTGCGGGAGGGAATTCGGCATCACCGCTTGTAGGTACATTAAAAATTTCTTCACATACTTTTCGATTAAAGGGGTTTTCAACATGTCTATGTTGTCTTTTCGTACTGCAACGTTATAATCGGAAGCAATCAGATATAAAAGCATAATTCGATTAAAGTAGAGTTAGATTTGACTTAATGGTTTCGATGGGAATAGGAAAAATGAATTGGACCTTCCCGTAGACAATTTCATTCTAATCAAGTACATAACTATTTACAATGTCATGTTTTGTACCAATTTTATATCTCCCTTTTCTCCATTACTACTTCAATAAGATGCCTTTATTCATTTATTATTAAAAATAGTATGATTTACTAATTCTTCAGCCACCTAAACTTCATTCAACATTAACAACATTAGCAACAATTGCTATTTAAGCAATCAGCACAGGAAACAGTAAGCTACATGAACACAAAAATTATGAGGCGATCTACCACGTTCACAATGTAATGTACGATTTGGGCTAGGTATTATGTGGGAAGAACAATGCAAATATGTTCAAATGACATGGTAATAAGTAATGAAGATGAAGGCAAGAAGAAACAATGACACTTCTTTAACGAAGACGCAAGAAATAATTAGACAATAACATTTGCATAGCTAGACAAAAAAATTGAAATGAAGACGTATGCTTGCGCCAGACGGGATGTTGCGTTGGCTGAATGAACTCAATCCTATCCGCCGTTCGGAATTTAAAATCATCACAGCATTGAACAAAAATTGGTACACAGGTTCGCAATAAATTAAAAACTTCCTGTTTCTTAATATTTACTTCCCTCTTCCTTTTATTAGAAGAAATTACCAATCATCATTATCACAAGGTCGTCAGTCATAAGACTGGTTGGACACGTACCTCCACTCTTTCCTATCCTGAGCTAATCTTCGCATTTCCCTTAAACTAGAACAACCCACATCCTTAACTATTTGCGAAGAGTAATCTAATCTAGATCTACCTCTACCCCTCCTAACTCCTGTTTCTGCCTCTAATATGTCTCTGACCAGACCTTCATGCCTGAGAAGGTGTCCTACCAACCTATCTCGCCTATTTTTTATTGACTTCCATAGAGTCCTCTGTTCTCCTATTCTTTCCAATAC